>NC_056456.1:5939589-6032089 GCF_018296145.1 Oncorhynchus tshawytscha
TCATTTCATAAATGCTCCTCTGATAAACACTTTATATATCCTAGGGGTTGCCTAGTAGGGAACCAGCCATTTTCCTGGTCAGGTCACCTTGTCCAGAAAAACTCCCGGGGCCTCATTTATCAATCAGGCATGGGCACAAATATGTGCGTAAACCATGCGGGGGAGCATCTCTATGCAAAGTGTGAGATTTATCAATATGAAGGTTTGCTTGAGAGTGTGTGTAAATTTGCACATAGCCATGACCATGCATACACATGTTGCCAAGTGGTGGAATAAGAGAACTGCTTTTCAAGCATAGCCTCGTGAATGTAGAAAATATACTGGTTCTTCCTTTAAAAGTTTAGATCTTATGCTGCGACTGTTTGTGGTAGATTGTGGTAAATTGCGTCATTCTGTCATTGCACCACACTATCACAAGGGGGAGTTAGAACGCTGATCTACCGGTAGTCTAAACTGTGGCACAAATTGACTGTCTTTCGTAAATTAATGGAGGTGTGAAACACTCTCTTCTCTGCCACTAGAGTCCTGCATCAGGCAATAACAACCAAAATTGCTGGCGGTAGTCCTGGAGTTAAGAGAGTACTTGGGTAAATACAATGGCGCAATTACCCTTGGGCTTTTGGTTTCTATCCCCCTAAAAACAGACATAAATAATTCTAATTAACAAACTGACTTTATTTACCACAGTGTTAGAGGGATAGCTCCTCTATATAAAGTGAGTTTCCGAAACACAGAGTCCTTCTTTGCTGATGTGAAGAAGAAACTGAATGAAAAAGTCCAGCGTGGATTTGTCAGCATAAAGCTGAGTGACTCACTCATTTGTGGCTTTGGACCAAAATAATTAAGTACCAACATTCTTTCTGATAGTCTTTAATAAAGAAATGTTTTGACCAAGTTAATCTGCTGCTGTTGTGTGTGTTCAAATGTTTTGTGACATTATGGTTACATTGAAGAATGTAAACAAAATAAATTGAATAAATCCTATTCATAATGAATAATCAGAAGCTTATTTATTTTTTAAGATTTTATTTGACATTTTTAGACAATACAAAACATACACACACAACTACATCACACTTGCCCAGACCCACCTGCTCACACACCTATCTCCAGCGTCCTCATCACTCTCCTCAACATGGCCTCAAACTACACCATTTTGTTTCTCTCCGTCGCCCACACGCACTTTCAACATTTGGATAATAAAGCATTTAAAAGGCTGACATTGGTTGATTTTAATACTTCTGACAGACAAATTTCTTACTCCACTCATAACTGTTGGACTTAACATTCCCAGAAGACACGGATTATTATAACCTAATGAAAAACAAACCTGGTCATTTAATTTACTGCAGGCCTAAGACCAATGGGTTTAACCTTCTGAATGAATGGTTATATTTAAGAGACTGAAACATTCACACCTCCATTAATATACAAAAGGATAGTCTAATAGCTCGGCTAGGCGTGAAGAATCCCCCAATTTGTGCCACGGTTTAGACTACCGATAGATGCTGTGGTTAGTCAGAGTTTAGTCCTATTGGAAAGTGTAGCCTAAATGCCAAGAAAGGGCAAACTTCAGTAATGTATTTGTACCACTGTAGATGCTATGTATTTATTTTTAGAATACACTTCTCGGTTTACAGTAGTGATGGACAGCTGGAGGTATTTAGAAACAAAATCAAACACTTGTTTTTCACAAGTGTAGCAGGTTGTGAACAACCTTTAGTCAAGGCTCCTTTCTCAATAGCCTACCCGCGTGTGGTCAACTATTTCAGCACCGTTTCGCGCTGCTTTGAGACGAGCATGGGGACTGGTCTTGATTATTTTCACTGAATCTCTGTTTGGGTATTGGTTAGCTTACAGTTAGGGTGTGGAAATGTTTGCTCTTCACTGGCAGTCACTTAGTAGCCTACAGTAGGTCTTATTTCCTACTGGAAACCCTAAGGCCTATACAGGCCATTGTAAAATGCATCTTTGTTTTTCTTGGAATAGAAACACCATAATATGAATCAAATTAATTCATCTACATTAATAAAAATCAATCCCATATAGTCTGTTCTAAGAAAGGTTTAAAAGTCTCTAGTACAGCCAATATTAAAAACAGTCAAATGCCTTCGTGAATTTAATCGCTTTAGCGATTATGTTGCGATTTATTTAAGAAATAAGGCAGGAGGGATTTATGGTATATGGCAATATCCAAGAACGGCTAAGGGCTGTTCTTGGATATTGACCATATACCACAAACCCCCGAGGTGCATTGTTGCTATGATAGACTAGTTACAAACGTAGTTAGAGCAGTACTGTTTTGTCATACCTGTGGTATACGGTCTGATATACTACGGCTGTCAGCCAATCAACATTCAGGACTCGAACCACCCAGTTTATAATCATTGTTTAATTATTCAAGGGTCCCTTTGTTATTTTGTTTTATAACGAAAGTGCTTGACTTTTTAAAGACATGGATGACCTGTGTGCTTTGCCAATAAGTAAGTTATGCTGAAACAGCTACAGTAAACATGACTCCATGCGATTTCAATAACTTAGCTTCTCAAAGATGCCCTCTGGTGGTCGAACTAGCGTTAATGGCAACAAGGGATGACTGTTAAATAACATTCTAGAAAATTCTGCGGCACCTGCAAGCTGTGCTGCAGTATGATGCAACTTTTAAAGGATGGACCACTGTGTCGAAATTGTAAGAGTAATAATTACATCATTCTTAGATTTATTGTATTTCCATTGTGAATTCATGCAACGTCGACAGGCTATTTCATATAATGAGACCACGTTTAATTTATGATAATAATCCTTGTAAAGTATATTAATTTGTTAAATTAGAGGCCCATGTGAAAGTGGAAACATTCTTGAAATACTATAAAAGACTGAGTTAATGGGAAATCGAATGAGAGATGGCTGATCTTGATCTGTTTGCAGAGCGCATTTTTTGAGACCGATAGGACTTTTTTTTGCAGAAAGTACAGATTGGCTCATCAGATATCGCTTTTGTAAAACTAATCTTATAGGATTTTTGCAGGGATTTAAAACCTACTTTAGAAAGGCAAACGCATGCTATTCCGGTGCACATCCGAGTGCTATCCACCCTCTGGTATTTAGCAACGGGCACTTTTCAGTGGGAGTTTCCCGATCGGCACCTCACAGCCCTCGATGAGCCAATGTTTTGGATGCAATCATCAGCAAAACGAACAGTTACATGCAATTTCCGTACACCTTCGCACAACAGGTTGAAGCCAAGAGGGGTTTCTTTTCCAAATATAAACAACGCAATAGATGGCACCCATATCGCCATAAAATCACCATCCCAAATTGAGTTCAACTGTGTGAACAGAAAAGGCTTCCACTCACTTAATGTGCATGTGATAGGTGATGTGATGCGCAAAAGACGCTGCTGAATGTGGTGTCGAGGTGGCCAGGTGGAACACACGACTCATTCATTCTGCAGAACAGCAATGTTGGCATAAATACAAGAATGAGGGAGCTTTTGAGGATGGATGGCTTATTGGTGTTGCCTACTCATTTTGAAGTATATTTGCCATTGCGAAAACAACTTGAATTGTCCTAAAGATCCTGTCTTCGTAGCTGTTTTTATTTTCACTGGTCAAGCCACAACTGAGTGAGCCAAATAAAACCTTTTGGTTGTGCTCAACCTCTGACACAAGCACCTCTATTTCAGTCTCGGAAAGATGTTGTATTTCATGTTACAGCATTGTATTTTCCCACATGCTTTAAAGTGATGATTTTGACCATACAGGTGAAGTCAGAAGTTTACATACACTTAGGTTGGAGTCATTAACTCGTTTTTCAACCACTCCACTAATTTCTTGTTAACAAAATATAGTTTTGGCATGTTGGTTAGGACATCTACTTTGTGCATGACACAAGTAATTTTTCCAACAATTGTTTACAGACAGATTATTTCACTTTGCTGCGAAAATTGCAAATCAATCCAAGAACAACAGCAAAGGACCTTTTGAAGATGCTGGAGGAAACAGGTACAAAAGTGTCTATATCTACAGTAAAACGAGTCCTATATCGACATAACCTGAAAGGCCGCTCAGCAAGGAAGAAGTCACTGCTCCAAAACCGCCATAAAAAAGATCGACTACGGTTTGCAAATGCACACGGGGACAAAGATCGTACTTTTTGGAGAAATGTCCTCTGGTCTGATGAAACAAAAATAGATGGAATCATGAGGCAGGAAAGTTGTGGATATATTAAAGCAACATCTCAAGACATCAGTCAGGAAGTGAAAACTTGATCGCAAATGGGTTTTCCAAATGGATAATGACCCCAAGCATACTTCCGAAGTTGTGGAAAAATGGCTTAAGGACAATAAAGTCAAGGTATTGGAGTGGCCATCACAAAGCCCTGACCTCAATCCTATAGAGAATGTGTGGGCAGAACTGAAAAGGCTTGTGCGAGCGAGGCCTACAAACCTGACTCAGTTACATCAGCTCTGTCAGGAGGGATGGGTCAAAATTCAACCAACTTATTGTGGGAAGCTTGTGGAAGGCTACCTGAAATGTTTGACTCAAGTTAAACAGTTTTAAAGGCAATGCTACCAAATGCTAATTGAGTGTATGTAATCTTCTGACCCACTGGGAATGTGATGAAATAAATAAAAGCTGAAATAAATAATTCTCTTCTCTAATAATTCTCTACTCTCTACTAATTATTCTGACATTTCACAATCTTAAAATATAGTGGTGATCCTAACTGACCTAAGACAGGGAATTTTTACTAGGATTAAATGTCAGGAATTGTGAAAAACGAACTAATTTGGCTAAGGTGTATGTAAACTTCCGACTTCAACTATATATGGTCAATGAGGGGCGTTTCGCAATGCAAATTGTCAAGGTCAAACACAAATACTAAGGCTAAGAACAATTGGTATATATCAATGGTCATCTCCTACCGACTTACTTATAATGCACGTTGGATTGTTTGATAAATCACTTTTTCTATGCCTGCGAACATTCAAAATTCCATTAAGTAGGATTTTAGAATAGTTTCTACGCAATATTGATAAATGAGGCCCCTGGCCCTTTCTATAAAGGACCCGATCTCAACATAACGAAGGTCAGCTGAATGCAAAAGGGGAACTTTCCTTCACTTGCTATCGCCGGACTCTACTGTTGGTTTGCGGAAGCTCGTTCTTTCACTCCCTCATCTCTCCTCCACTGTCTCTATTAAACAAGCCATTCAACAACACCTCTCTCGCTCTTTCCCTCTGCTCCAGACTGTCTCTTCATCGGGTCAGGGTGGTAGACCAGAGTCTCCTGTCTACTCTAACCTTCAGGAGCTGAAGATCTCTCGGTCGAGCCTACCCCCCAACCCCTCCAGCTCCCCACTGCATGTCCTGGGGGACTGGGAGACACACAAGGTCTGTACTGTCACTGTGTTGTGTATTGTAACTTACGTATCATCTAAGAATGCCGTCCAAATGGTTCCCTATTTAGTGCACTTCTTTTCACCATTGCCCAGCTATATAAGGAATAGGGTGCTATTTGGGATACAAGCCTATATCATGTTGCCTGGTCTACGTTTCTTTGTCATTTAACTTTTTTTAACCACCAGACAAATGTCCATTTCTTTATGAAATATTTTAATGGACAATTCAAGATTTTAAATTCAAATAAATTCCAAGGACCAGAACGGCAGACACTACTACTTCAACCGCGCCACCCAGGAGCGGACATGGAAGCCCCCCCGAGCCAAGGACGCTAGCAGTGGTAGCAGCAGCCGGGGGGAGACTCACGGCAAAGGTACTGGGGAGGCAGAGGTACGTAGATACTGGGACATATACTGTATATTGGAAACACACACACATACTTACTCAAACACACATTCAGGCACAGACACAAGCAAATGCAAACGCATGCATGAACACTAATGGAGTATGTGCTTGTACTCTCATAAGCCCATCCAAACACATTTGACAGAAAGAATCACTGCTGCATTCTGGCAGTATCACAGTTATCTTTTGTAGTGGTTTGTAGAACACCACGATGCCATCTTGTGGCCAGAAGCACTTAGTGTTCCTTAAACTGTGACTCTTGTGGGTTATGTCACTGCAGTATTTTAATTTTCATGTCTAACTCTCGACACCTGGTCACAATGTTTAGAGCAGGGCTCAGTGAAATACTGTATGGGATCTCTGGCTCTCTGTGCTTGTCAGACCTGTGTTCAAATACTGTTTGAAATCATTAAAAAAAAATGTATATGTGCTTGATTGAGTTTGCCTGGCTTAGAGTCGAAGTTTGATTTGATTTGTCTGTGCGCAGAAATATAATTATCATGACAAAATCTTCTATCAAAATCTGTCTGTTTCAGCTAGAGATATTGGCACAGTGACAAATGTTTTGTTGTTTTATCTCTTTACTCCAGCACTTTGGAGTTGAAATAATAGAATGACTATGAGGTTAAAGTACAGACGGTATTTTCTATTTTCTTTCATATCGGGTGAACGGTTTAGAAATTACAGCACTTTTTGTACAAAGTCCCCCCATTTTAGGTTACCAAAAGTATTGGGACAAGTTTAGTATTTGTTCCCATATTGCTAGCACGCAATGATTACCTCAAGCTTGTGACTACAAACTTGTTGGATGCATTTCCTGTTTGTTTTAGTTGTTTTTCCTATTCTTTTGTGCCAATTATCAATTGAATAGTAAGTAATGTATTGTGTCATTTTGGAGTCACTTTTATTGTAAATAAGAATAAAATGCTTCTAAACACTTCTACATTAATGTAGATGCTACCATGATTACAGATAGTCTTGAATTCATTTAGGGTAAAGATGAGTGCGAAAGTTACAGATGCACAAATATCATACCCCTCACCATTACAATAACAGTGGAGGTTAGCAGTTATGTTATTTGTGGGTTTGTACTCATCGTGATTCATTCAGTGATAATACACCCCCCACACACTCCCAGAAACAGTGTTTCCCACCCCTCCAGGCCTCAATTGAGGCAGTGCAATCGTCTCTGATTGATTGAGAGATTCGGCAGGGTAGCCTAGTGGTTAGAGTGTTGGACTAGTAACCGAAAGGTTGCAAGTTCAAATCCCCGAACTGACAAGGTACAAATCTGTCGTTCTGCCCCTGAACAGGCAGTTAACCCACTGTTCCTAGGCCGTCATTGAAAATAAGAATTTGTTCTTAACTGACTTGCCTAGTTAAATAAATAAAGGTAAATGTACCATAATAGATGCAAAGCATGGATATTTACATTCATGCACTTCTAAATGAATTTTGTGACTTTGCCCCTGAAGCATTTAACTGCAGGGCACTCACACATCATATGGAGGAATGTGTCTACCTGATTTAGGGGACACAGTGAAGAGGTGGGAGTTGGGGCTAATTTCATCGTAAAACGTTTCCTTGGTGTTAAATACAGTCTGTGAACAAACTTAGTGTATAAACTGATGGTTCCTATTATGGGATGCCAATGTCATATTTTTCCATATTATATTCCAGTTAAAGGGTTGGTAAGATTCAATTAGATCTGTGGACAATACATTTTTAATGGCTTGCTCTTATATATAGTGCGTTCGGAAACTATTCACACCCCTTGACCTTTTCCACATTTTGTTAGGTTACAGCCTTATTCTAAAATGGATTAATCATACTTTTCCCTCATCAATCTACACACAATACCCCATAATGACAAAGCAAAAACAGGTGGAAATGGAAATATCACATTTACATAAGTATTCATACCCTTTACTCAGTACTTTGTCAAAGCACCTTTGGCAGCGATTACAGCCTTGAGTCTTCTTGGCTGTGATGCTACAAGCTTTGGGGAGTTTCTCCCATTCTTCTTTGCAAATCCTCTCAAGCTCTGTCAGGTTGGCTGGGAGTGTTGCTGCACAGCTATTTTCAGGTCTCTCCAGAGATGTTCGATTGGGCCACTCAAGGACATTCAGAGACGTGTCCCGAAGCCACTCCTGCATTGTCATGGCTGTGGGCTTAGGGTTGTTGTCCTGTTCGGAAGTTGAACCTTTGCCCCAGTCTGAGGTCCTGAGTACTCTGGAGCAGGTTTTCATCAAGGTTCTCTTTGCACTTTGCTCTGTTCATCTTTCCCTCGATCCTGACTAGTCTCCCAGTCCCTGCAGCAGATGCCGACACGATGATTCACCGTAGGGATGGTGCCAGGTTTCCTCCAGACGTGGCGCTTTGCATTCAGGCCAAATCTTGGTTTCATCAGACCAGATAATCTTGTTTCTCATGATTTGAGAGTCCTTTAGGTGTCCTTTGGCAAACTCCATGTGGGCTGTCATGTGCCTTTTACTGAAGAGTGGCCACTCTACAATAAAGGCCTGATCCGGTGGAGTGCTTCAGAGATGGTTGTCCTTCTAGAAGGTTCTCCCATCTCCACAGAGGAACTCTGGAGCTCCCAAACTGACCATTGGGTTTTTGGTCACCTCCCTGACCAAGTTCCTTCTCCCTGGATTGCTCAGTTTGGCACGGGGGCCAGATCTAGGAAAAGTCTTGGTGGTTCCAAACTTCTTCCATTTAAGAATGATGAAGGCCACTGTGTATTTGGGGACATTCAATGCTGCAGAAATGTTTGGGTACCCTTCCCCAGATCTGTACCTTGACACAATCCTGTCTCTGAGCTTTACGGACAATTCCTTCGACCTCATGGCTTGGTTTTTTGCTCTGACATGCACTGTCAACTGTGGGACCTCATATTGACAGGTGTGTGCCTTTCCAAATCATGTCCAATCAATTGAATTTACAACAGGTGGACTCCAATCAAGTTGTAGAAACATCTGAAGGATGATCAGTGGAAACAGGAGTTCAATATTGAGTCTCATAGCAAAGGTATTTCTGTTTTTTATTTGTAATACATTTGCAAACATCTCTAAAAACCTGATTTCACTTTGTCCTTATGAGGTATTGTGTGTAGATTGACGAGGAAAACTATTAATTTAATACATTATGGTGTAATATGGCATATCGGCATGACATTTTGATTCCCAGTTACACTGTATTTCAATTTTGTGACAAATAGAAATTATGTGAGCAATAATAGGACCAAAGCGTATTTTACATTATTGAAGTGATATTTCAGTGAAGAACACCTCTTCCAGGTATATAGGAGATACCATATTTATCTCTATACTCAGCCAGGGTGCAGAAGAATCATGACTAAACCAATTTACGATGGGCCGAAATGCTAGAGCCTGGAAATACCATTTTAAAGTTTGGTACAGATTGTTCTTTTCCTCTTTGCGAGTTTGTTAATTTAATCCCAATAGCCAGAAGGGGGAGACGAGGGAAGCATTGAACAACAGAAATTCAGCCCTGATATTATATTCATTTTGACAATAGATATTCTGCTGGTTACAGCAACTGGGATATTAGTCCATCTACTGAGGTTGGGCTGAATTGATGTGAGCGTTCTCTTACAGTATCTGGCAATGGTTTCATCTAAGGAAGGAAATGTATTTATTCCTAAATGTTTCAAATGGGAAACAATTGGGATTCCATAAGTAGAGAGAGAGTCCTCCATCGGGTTCCATAAGTAGAGAGAGAGTCCTCCATCGGGTTCCATAAGTAGAGAGAGAGTCCTCCATCGTGGTCCTGAGAGAGGCAATAGGGCTGATTTGGTTCATGTGTTTTATAACTTGAGATGGAGCTGAATTTGTCTATGATCGTCAATGCTTTTGGGAGGGATTGAGATATAATGTCAAATATCGTTGATGTGATCCGTAGAATTTAGAGATGTTGGTGTAATTTCTTTTGATTGTCGAATTGCCTGTGCCAGGGGCTCCAGAGACAATTAAAATAGCAGAGGTGAGATGGGATCACCTTGCCAGCTACTAGTCGTTATTTTCTTCTACACCTGCGTTACTTGCTGTTTGGGGTTTTAGGCTGGGTTTCTGTACAGCACTTTGAGATATCAGCTGATGTACGAAGGGCTATATAAATACATTTCATTTTGATTTGATTTTGAACGGAACAGAGCAGGTATTGCCTGTTATTACTATGGCTGAGGGATTGGCATATAGTATTTTAATCATATGAATGAATTTGAAGCCACGTCCCATATGTTCCAAAACCAGCCAAAGATATGATTGCTATCATCAGCTTTTTCTGCGTCGAGAGATACTGTTGATCTGCCCAATGATCTTTGGTTCCTGGTGAAGCATGTAAGATATGTAATAGACGACGGAGGTTACCTGAAGTGAATCGTTTTTTAACAAACCTGCTTTGGTCAAGATGTACCAATTTGGGTAACTAAGTTTCAAGACAGGAAGACAACATTTTTGAAAATAGTTTAATATATCTGTGTTTATCAAAGATAGAGGGTGATAGTGAGAGCACTGGGTGGAGTCCTTACCTTTTTTTAAAATAAAATAAAAATTCATGCTGTATTTACATCCCTTCCAAATGAACCTTTGAACGGCTGTGTTCATCATTTCAAGTAACTGTGGACCTAATTGGTTAAAATTTTTTAAATAGACCTCAGGAGGAATACAGTCACAACCAGGTGATTTGTCTTTATTCATGTTATCCAATGCCCTTTGGAGTTCATGGAGAGAGATTCCTCTGTTGAGAGAAGAGGAGTTCTTATATCTTTTAAAAATGACTCGATCTGGCTTGGTGTGGATTTACAATCAGAGGTGTAAAATTCTTCATAGAAACGGGAGAATCTTTGGTTAATTAATTTGGGTTCTGATAATAATTCACTTGATTCATATTCAATAGTTGTAAATGTTATTTAACCCTTATTTTACCAGGTAAGTTCAACTGAAAACACATTCTCATTTACAGCAATGACCTGGAGAATAGTTATAGGGGAGAGGAGGGGGATAAATGAGCCAATTTGAAGTTGGGGATGACTAGGTGGCCATGATGGTATGAGCGCCAGATTGAATTTAGCCACACCGGGGTTAACATCCCTACTCTTATATAAATGCCATGGGATCTTTAGTGACCACAGAGAGTCAGGATACTCGCTTAACGTCCCATCCAAAAGACGGCCTTCAGGGCAATGTCCCCAATCACTGCCCTGGGGCAGCATGTGGGTCGCGGAGTGATCTTCAAGAAAACTGCAGAAAAAAAGATCTAGTAAACCACAAAGCACACGGGCATCTCCCACTCTCGCAGCTGCCAAGCTGTAGAGAGCGAAGTTGCACTTGGCCAAATCAATTCCAGTAATTAATGAAATAATCATACATTTACTCTGACATGTCGCGACCCACCATTAACAGGTCAAGTGGGTCGTGATCCATACTTTAGTAAAGGCTGAGTTGGAGTCACACCTCTGTTGCATTGGCTGTCTTCTCCAGACTTTCCACTTTAATTGAATAGGTATTCACTTTAGCAGTGAGCTCTCACAATGATACATTTACTACATTTACCACTTACTATTGTACGTCGAGGGAAAAAGTAATCTCCTCACGAACAATCTCTCTCGTATAGTAACGGCCAGCTCTTTCTGTTGAGAGCGGATGGACAAATTCTGGCTGCTGGAGCACAATAGACATGCTAGATATTTATTGTCACACAATGAATGTCCCACATCTTAATATGATGATTAGTATTGAAAAGTTTTAGGAAATAAGTCTGTTAATTCATAGTAATTTGCAAAAGAAAGCCACGAAAAGACCCCCGCGTTTCAATGCATGCCACCGGAACCGTGGCAGCAGGTAGCCTAGTGGTTGGAGTGTTGGGCCAACTACCGAAAGGTTGCTGGATCGAATCCCAGAGCTTACAAGGTACAAATCTATCGTTCTGCCCCTGAACAGGCAGTTAACACACTGTTCCTAGGCCGTCATTGTAAATAATAATTTGTTCTTAACTGACTTGCCTAGTTAAATAAAGGTTAAATTATAAAAAATAAAACAAATAAAAACAAAGTTATTCAATGCGTTTCTATGGGCTAATGGCAGTGAGGCCCAATTAAATGTTTCGTCAAATGCTTTTTAAATATATTTTTGTTATACCTACAGTGGGTCTAAAATACAAAAACAAATAGCTAAATGATCCTTGGTATGACCCTCTAAAAACAATTCCATATTTTAGCTTAGTAAAAACCCAGCCTCAGGCAGACTCTAGGGGATTTTAATGGACCTATAGAATAGTCCCACAACTGTAAACCCCTCTCATCTGGCACTCAAGGCAGGCTAGAGCAAATGCTTAAAGTATTTGAAAGATTTCAAAGGATTGGTGCTATGCTGTGAGTGACTGCAGTGTTCTTGGCTGTACATTGTGGGTGACTGTGACCTCTATACTGTAGCTCTGACTGTGGTTAATCGTGATTGGTGCTTTCTATTCTCTATGCATAGATAACGCAATGGTGATTGGTCCTTCTCTCTCTCTTTTTTCTCTTTCTTTCTCTCCCTCCCTTTCTCTTTATCTCTTTCTCTCTCCTTCTCTCTGCCTCTTTCTCTCTGCCTCCCCCTCTCTCTCCCTCTTCCGTTTCCCCCTAATCATAGACAACTCTGCCTCTCTCTTTCTCCCCATCCTTCCTTCCTCTCCTCTCGCTCGCCATTGGTCGCTTCCAGCCTCTGTCGTTGGAGGACAACTGCCACAGCACGTATTCTAGCCAATCAGACAGCCAGTATGGCTCCCCGCCTCGAGGTTGGTCAGAAGAGCTGGATGAGCATGGACACACTCTGTATGTTAGTGACTATACTAATGAGAAGGTACTGGGGACTCGCTCTGTGTCTGTCTTCACTGTCATGGCCTCTGAGTTCTTCTCTATATTACACTTAGACCGGATCACTGCACCACACTAGGTGCTTTTTTAGTGTGTCAGTGATGCTCATCTAGTCTTGTTTGTGTGTGTGTGTGTGTGTGTGTGTGTGTGTGTCCGTCCAGTGGATAAAGCATGTTGATGAACAGGGCCGACCCTACTACTATAGTGCTGACGGCTCAAGATCTGAATGGAAGCTGCCCAAGGTATGGCCCAGGACAAGTACACTACCTCCAGTTTACCCTGCGTTCATAACCAAGTGGGAAAAAATCTACTTGAATGCACCTCCAACTGGTAATTACTAATGGGGAACTCGTCTGTCATCCCTGAGCTCCGACATCTCCCACATGGTGACCTCTGACGTCACTTACCAAGGAAATTATCTCCATAACAGCGTTTTCTGTAGTTAAATGCAACAGCATATGTTTTTTAAACACTGTCATTTGTTTACAGACATGGTAGCTGTACTTTTATGGTTGACGCAGCTTGTTGGCCATTACCAGCTTGTTGGCCATTTCATGGTATCCAATTGGTAGTTACAGTCTTGTCCCATCGCTCCAACTCCCGTACGGACTCAGGAGAGACGAAGGTTACGCATCCTCCGAAACATGACCCTGCCAAGCGACACTGCTTCTTAACACACTGCTTTGCTTAACCCGGAAACCAGCCGCTCCAATGTGTTGGAGGAAACACCGTACAACTGGCGACCGTGTCAGCGTGCATGCGCCCGGCCCACCACGAGTTGCTAGAGTGCGATGGGACAAGGACATCCCGGCCGGCCAAACCCTCCCCTAACCCGTATGATACTGGGCCAATTGTGCGTGACCTCATGGGTCTCCCGGTCGCGGCCGGCTGCGTCATAGCCTGGGATCCAGTCTGCGTTTCTCAATGAGTTCAAAGCACGTGAATGCATCCAACTGGACTTCACAACTGGTAATTTCCACCTTCCCAGTTGGTTATGAACACAGCATTAGTTTAATAGTTTGGACTGGTTGCTTGTCCCCAAACATAGTTATGCTTATTTGTTTCATATAGGTTTGTCTTTCTCGTTGAAAGTGTTAATGTTTATTAGTACCTCTGTATGATGTTTGTCCCCATCCCCATCTCGCTCTCTCTCTCTCTCTCGCTCTCTCTCTCTCTCTCTCTCGCTCTCTGCTCTCTGCTCTCTCTCTTCTCTCTCTTCTATGTCCCTCTCTCGCTCTCTGCTCTCTGCTCTCTCTCTCTTCTATGTCCCTCTCTCGCTCTCTGCTCTCTCTCTCTCTCTTCTATGTCCCTCTCTCTCTCTCTGCTCTCTGCTCTCTCTCTTCTCTCCTATGTCCCTCTCTCTCTCTCTCGCTCTCTGCTCTCTCTCTTCTCTCTCTTCTATGTCTCTCTCTCTCTCTCTCTCTGTGTGTGTGTCTGTCTGCCTGCCTGCCTGCCTGCAGTACAACCACTCCCTTCCTCCCCTGCCGGGCGGAGGAGACACCCCTAAGAGCCGCAGTCTGGACAGGAAGCATGTAGAGCCCATCGTCCTGACCAAGTGGAGACACAGCACCTACGCACTGGACACCAACGACAAGGTGAGATGCCCCCCAAAAATTAAAGTTTCATTATAGGTCACATTTCTAGTCTCTGGGGTATCTTGTCTAGTGAGTTTGTTTATTATGTGAATGTAAGGTATTGAGTCCCAAAATGGCACCAGGGCCCTGGTCAAAAGTACATTTTATTTAACTTTTATTTAGCTAGGCAAGTCAGTTAAGAACAAATTCTTATTTACAATGACTGCCTAGGAACAGAGGGTTAACTGCTCAGGGGCAGAACGACAGATTTCTACCTTGTCAGCTTGGGGATTCGATCCAGCAACCTTTCGGTTACTGGCCCAACGCTCTAACCACTAGGCTACCTGCCTCCCCGATAGGGTGCCATTTGGAACACGAACACGATCATGATGTGAATGTGAGGGGGTAGTTGTAGACTCATGATTCTGCTCTGCAGTGACTCATCAAAAACAACAGGCGTTTCCGTACAGGCTTTGGCCGCCCCCACCATTACAGACAGACAAAAGTCAGTGCCCCTACACCCTCCAATCCCAGCAGCCAATCACCTCGCTTGATAATCACAGAGAGCGAGAATGATCACTATCCTTCATCTAATCAAATGATGCCTTCATCCAATCAGGCCTATCATGTTCCGAGCTTGCTGCCACCCCTGAGTGCACTTCCTCCTGTTAATTATTATTCCTATTTATCTGAAAAACGATATGATGACGTTAATGATGACCCATTGATCACTTCTATAATAATATATCATATAATCTATAATCACTTCTATAATCTACAATGATATATCTAGTATCGATGTAAGCATGGCCATATCAACCTTTCCTTTCCCTCATTTAGTTTGATTTGAGGTTCAATCGAAATAAATTATTTGCATGGTTTAATTATGTTATTTTGAAAGAATATTTGACAACGTTCAACAACTCTATCTGTCCTTAACTATCCATGTCCATGTAACCATGTGTTGGTTTACTTCTGCGGCTGTCTCTGGGGCTGTTGCAGAAAGCAGGATCATTAAAAAAAGCAGTCATTGAAAAGCAGTCACATACTGGAGATCTCGTAATTTCCTGGTTCATTTTCAAATATAATCTTGAATACAGGTATGTGTTGTTAGTTGTCAACTTAATTATACCATGCTAATTTCAAGCCAGGTATTTCAGAATATTTCGGACAGTTAGCTGGCTAACTTATTGATCGTGCTTTCTGGAACATCCCTCTGTGGTACTCAGTAGTTCTTAGACTGTGTTGTCATTCTCATCGCTAGGATGCGGCGTTGGGCCCCAAGGTCCCCGGCTCTCCTGACTCTGACTCCTCAGACCCCTCGTCCCTCAAGCCCCCCACCTCTGTTAGTATCCCCCTCTGTCTCTCTCATCTCCTGAAGTGTGGCCTTCCCTTTGTGCTCCTCTTCTGTCTTCTATTCAACTGTGTGGTCGACTGATGTCAATTTTCATAGAAAATTGTAGAAAATCTGTAGAAACTCTGGTCACTTGTTGTGCCTGAATTGTTACTGGTGACTGAATATTCTACCTGTATTGTAACCGACTAGTGGTGGTGACTGTAACACAGTATCACAGACTAGACTGTGGGGAAACTATTATGTGTTGTCCTGCTGTGGTTTCACTGCATGATTTCAGTCATACTAAAGTTTCTACTTTCTTGTCTCCTTGTTTCCTTCAGTCTCTCTGATTTGGGCTGCTTTTTGTATGTCTGAGTGCCTTTTGGTCAGAAGTAGTGGACTACATAGGAAATAGGGTGTAATTTGTGACAGAGAATGTGTATTGCGTTTTTTCCCCTGTCAGTCGTGTCTGGCCCTGTCTACATGTGATGATGATGTGTGCCTCTCTGTTTCTCTGCAGCCTTCAGAGAAGTGTGGTGTTCTTAATGTGACCAAGATCACTGAGCATGGCAAGAAAGTACGGTGAGTAGTACTGTTTTAGGAAGAGGAGCAGGAATATCCGACACATATTGATAAGCTGCTGGTCAAAACAACACAACATGGAGTGTTTGGTTGAGTTGAAATAAGATGTATCAATGATGTTTTTGCCCCAAAGCAAAAGTACATTTTGTGTCCGAAATTGTGGCTTGAGCCAATCGTTTTTCAGTGGGAGTCATCCGTTGATGGATGACAACTGGCATGATTGTCTGTCAAAAAAATAAAAACGTTGACTTAAATTGAACTTTTGACAGACAAAAACTGACAATGATAAATTCAGATGTTTTCTTTATTGTGTGTGTGTGTGTGTGTGTGTGTGTGTGTGTGTGTTTTTTTTTACAGGAAAAATTGGACGTCGTCCTGGACAGTCCTTCGGGGCTCCTTGCTACTATTCACTAAAAGCCAGGGGGGCGGGACCAGCTGGGTGAGTAGTGTCAATCTGCTACTGTACTCTACACTCGAGTGTTCAAACCATTAGAAATAGAGTAGAAGAGGAATAGATCCTCTCACATGGCAATTTACCCCATCCGTCTCTACAGCAAGCCATACAACTTTTTTTTGTTGTATTTTTTTATTGAACCTTTATTAAACTAGGCAAGTCATTTAAGAATACATTCTGATTTACACTGACTGCCTACCCCAGCAAAACCCTAACCTGGACGACGCTCGGCCAATTGTACCTTGGTGGCTCCTCCTTCGCTGTGCTGCTACTCTCGCTGCTAGGCAACTGGAGGCTCTCCTCGGTGGTCAAGCCCCACCCTGTCTTCATAGATCTTCATTGTATTTAGGCCGAAAAGAGAAATGCTTAAAAGAACATTTCGATTTAGAGTAATAAAGAAATTGAATAATTTTATCGGAGCAAACCAGAAACTTTTCAATATATAAATTCAAACCATACTTTAGAACCATTTAAATATAATAAATTGGATTGTTGTGCAGGACTATGGTAGATGAAGTAATCAATCTATCTTTTCAAACTGCTAGAGTTTTTATCTGGTCAATATGTCAGAGTATTACTGTATGTCTGTTGTTCTAAACAGTGTGTTATAAACTCAGCAAAAAAAGAAACGCCCCTTTTTCAGGACCCTGTCTTTCAGAGATAATTTGTAAAAATCCAAATAACTTCATAGATCTTCATTGTTAAGGGTTTAAACACTGTTTCCCAGGCTTGTTCAATGAACCATAAACAATTAGTGAACATGCACCTGTGGAACAGTCGTTAAGACACGAACAGCTTACAGACGGTAGGCAATTAAGGTCAGTTATGAAAACTTAGGACACTAAGAGGCCTTTCTACTGTCTCTGAAAAACACCAAAAGAAAGATGCCCAGTGTCTGTACTGTGAGACGCCTAAGGCTGCGCTACAGGGAGACAGGACGGACAGCTGATCGTGCTCGCAGTGGCAGACGTGTAACAAGACCTGCACAGGATCGGTACATCCAAACATCACACCTGCGGGACAGGTACAGGATGGCAACAACAGCTGCCCGAGTTACACTAGGAACGCACAATCCCTCCATCAGTGCTCAGACTGTCCGCAATAGGCTGTGAGAGGCTGGACTGAGGGCTTGTAGGCCTGTTGTAAGGTAGGTGCTCACCAGACATAACCGGCAAAAACGTCGCCTATAGGCCACCCACCGTCGCTGGCCCAGACAGGACTGGCAAAAAGTGCTCTTCACTGACGAGTTGCGGTTTTGTCTCACCAGGGGTGATGGTCGGATCCGTGTTTATCGTCCAAGGAATGAGCGTTACACCGAGGCCTGTACTCTGGAGCGGGATCGATGTGGTGGTGTCCGTCATGGTCTGGGACGGTGTGTCACTGTGTCATCGGACTGAGCTTGTTGTCATTACAGGCAATCTCAAAGCTGTGCGTTACAGGGAAGACATCCTCCTCCCTCATGTGGTACCTTTCCTGCAGGCTCATCCCGACATGACCCTCCAGCAAGACAATGCAACTAGCCTTAAGGCTCGTTCTGTGCATGATTTCCTGCAAGACATGAATGTCAGTGTTCCGCCATGGCCAGGGAAGAGCCCGGATCTCAATCCCATTGAGCACGTCTGTGACCTGTTGGATCGGAGGGTGAGGGCTAGGGCCATTCCCCCCAGAAATGTCCGTAAACTTGCAGGTGCCTTGGTGGAAGAGTGGGGTAACATCTCACAGCAAGAACTGGCAAATCTGGTGCAGTCCATGTGGAGAAGATGCACTGCAGTACTTAATGCAGCTGGTGGCCACACCAGATACTGAATGTTACTTTTGATTTTGACCCCTACTTTGCTCAGGGACACATTATTCCATTTCTGTTAGTCACATGTCTGTGGAACTTCTTCAGTTTGTCTGTTGTTGAATCTTATTATGTTCATACATATATACACATGTTAAGTTTGCTGAAAATAAACGCAGTTGACAGTGAGAGGACGTTACTTTTTTTGCTGTGTTTATGTGAAAATGTGATTTGTATTATAAATTGTATTTTAATGTTTAAGGACTCTTGGAAGTTTAGTCCAAATGAGGACTTAGAAGTCATAATATAATTATATATATATATATATATATATACAGTGCCTTGCGAAAGTATTCGGCCCAGTGAAAAGTTTGGACACACCAACTCATTCCAGGGTTTTTCTTTATTTGTACTATTTTCTATATTGTGGAACAATAGTGAAGACATGAAAATAATTATATTTTGATTCGTTTACCACTTCTTTGGTTGCTACATGATTCCATATGTGTTATTTCATAGTTTTTATGTCCTCACTATTATTCTACAATGTAGAAAATAGTCAAATTAAAGAAGAACCCTTGAATGAGTAGGTGTGTCTAAACTTTTGACTGGTACTGTACATATATGTACAGTTGAAGTCTGAAGTTTACATACACCTTAGCCAACTACATTTAAACTCAGTTTTTCACAATTCCTGACATTTAATCCTAGTCAAAATTCCCTGTCTAGGTCAGTTAGGATCACCACTTTATTTCAAGAATGTGAAATGTCAGAATAATAGTAGTGAGAATGATTTATTTCAGCTTTTATTTATTTCATCACATTCCCAGTGGGTCAGAAGTTTACATACACTCAATTAGTATTTGGTAGCATTGCCTTTAAATTGTTTAACTTGGGTCAAACGTTTTGGGTAGCCTTCCACAAGCTTCCCACAATAAGTACATTTTGGCTCATTCCTCCTGCCAGAGCTGGTGTAACTGAGTCAGGTTTGTAGGCCTCCTTGCTCGCAAACGCTTTTTCAGTTCTGCCCACAAATGTTTTATAGGATTGAGGTCAGGGCTTTGTGATGGCCACTCCAATACCTTGACTTTGTTGTCCTTAACACATTTTGCCACAACTTTGGAAGTATGCTTGGGGTCATTGTCCATTTGGAAGACCCATTTGCGACCAAGCTTTAACTTCCTGACTGATGTCTTGAGATGCTACTTCAATATATCTATGTCATTTTTGATCCTCATGATGATGATGATGATGATGATGATTATTTTGTGAAGTGCACCAGTCCCTCCTGCAGCAAAGAACCCCCACAACATGATGCTGCCACCCCCATGCTTCACAGTTGGGATGGTGTTCTTCGGCTTGCAAGCCTACCCTTTTTTCCTCCAAACATAACGATGGTCATTATGGCCAAACAGTTCTATTTTTGTTTCATCAGACCAGAGGACATTTCTCCAAAAAGTACGATCTTTGTCCCCATGTGCAGTTTCAAACCGTCGTCTGTTTTTTCTTATGGCGGTTTTGGAGCAGTGGCTTCTTCCTTGCTAAGTGGCCTTTCAGGTTATGTCAATATAGGACTTTTTTTTACTGTGAATATAGATACTTTTGTACCTGTTTCCTCCAGAATCTTCACAGCATCTTCACTTCCTTTGCTGCTGTTCTGGGATTGATTTGCACTTTTAACACCAAAGTACTTTCATCTGTAGGAGACAGAATGCGTCTCCTTCCTGAGTGGTATGACGGCTGCGTTGTACCATGGTGTTTATATTTGCATACTATTGTTTGTACAGATGAACGTGGTATCTTCAGGCGTTTGGAAATTGCTCCCAAGGTTGAACTAGACTTGTGGAGGTCTCAAATTGTTTTCAGAGGTCTTGGCTGATTTCTTCTGATTTTCCCATGATGTCAAGCAAAGAGTCACTGAGTTTGAAGGTAGGCCTTGAAATACATCCACAGGTACACCTCCAATTGACTCAAATGATGTCAATTAGCCCATCAGAAGCTTCTAAAGCCATGACATCCTTTTCTGTAATTTTCCAAACTGTTTAAAGGCACAGTCAACATAGTGTATGTACATGTCTGACCCACTGGAATTGTGATACAATGAGTTAAAAAGGTAAATAAGCTGTCTGTTAACAATTGTTGGAAAAATTAATTGTGTCATGCACAAAGTAGATGTCCTAACCGACTTGCCAAAACTGTAGTTTGTTAACAAGACATTTGAGGAGTGGTTGAAAAACTAGTTTTAATGACTGTGTGTGTATATATATATAAAATCTCAATGATGCACCTGTTGTTTAGTAGTAGATGACAAACTCTAACTTAGACACAACATTATCTCAGTAATATCTCACCAAAAACACTGGATTGACAGTGGGATTTACAAGCTCCATTGACACCACATTGTGGTGTCGTGTGTGTTTCTTCACTGTATATACAACAGTATGTGGACACCCTTTCAAATTAGTCGATTCGACTGTTTCTGCCACACCCGTTGCTGACAGTTGTATAACATTTTGCAACACAGCCATGCCATCTCCATAGACAACCATTGGCAGTAAAATGGCCTAACAGAAGAGCTCAGTGACTTTTAACGTTGCACGTTGTGTCATAGGACAACAGCGTTGTGTCATAGGATGCCCCCTTTCCAACAAGTCAGTTCATAAAATGTCTGCCCTGCTAGAGCTGCCCTGGTCAACTGTAAGTGCTGTTATTGTGAAGTTGAAACGTCTAGGAGCATCAACGGCTCAGCCGTGAAGTGGTAGGCCACACAAGCTCACAGAACGGGACCCCCGAGGGCTGAAACGCATAGCTCGTAACAATTATTTGTCCTCTGCAACGCTCACTACCGACTTCCAAACTGCCTCTGGAAGCAACGCCAGCACAAGAACTGTTCGTCGGAAGCTTTATGAAATGGGTTTCCATGGCCGAGCAGCCACACACAAGCCTAAGATCACCATGTGCAATGCCGAGCATGTGCTGGAGTGGTGTAAAGCTTGCCACCATCTGGTAGTCCGACGGATGAATCTGGGTTTGGCGGATGCCAGGAGAACGCTATCTTCCCGAATGCATAGTGCCAACTCTTCAGTTTGGTGGAGGAGGAATAATGATCTGGGACTGTTTTTCATAGTTTCTGGCTAGGCCCCTTAGTTCCAGTAAAGTTCAATCTTAACGCTACAGCATACAATGACATTCCAGAAGATTCTGTGCCTCCAACTTTGGCAACAGTTTGGGGAAGGCCCTTTCCTGTTTCAGCATGACAATGCCCCCGTGCACAAAGCAAGGTCCATACAAAAATGGTTTGTCGAGATCAGTGTGGAAGAACTTGACTGGCCTGCACAGAGCCCTGACCTGAATTGGAACGCCGACTGTGAGCCAGGCCTACAGGCCTAATCGTCCAACATCAATGCTCTTGTGGCTGAATGGAAGCAAGTCCCCGCAGCAATATTCCAACATCTAGTGAAAAGCTTTCCCAGAAGAGTGGAGGCTGGTATAGCAGCAAAGTGGGGACCAATTTCATATTAATGCCAATGATTTTGGAATGAGATGTTTGACGAGCATACGATTTGTCCACATACTTTTGGTCATGTAGTGTACTTGTTTCTCCCTGTAGTTTGGAGGCATCCAGTCCAAGCCAGAGTTTACTGTGGACCTGAGAGGAGGATCTATAGAGTGGGCTTCCAAAGACAAGTCCAGCAAGAAGCATGTTATAGAGGTGAGTGAACTCTAACCACTAGGCAGGTAGCCTAGTGGTTAGAGTGTTGGGCCAGTAACCGAAAGGTCGCTGGATCAAATCCCTGAGCTGACAAGGTAGAAATGTGTCGTTCTGCCCCTGAACAAGGCAGTTAACCCTCTGTTCCCCAGTAGGCCGTCATTGTAAATAAAGATTTTGCTCTTAACTGATTTGCCTCGTTAAATAAAGGTTCAATAAATAAATAATAATATTAATAAAACCTGCTTGAATATGTCCCCTTGGGGCAATTTTCTTTAGGCTATAGCAGTGCCTCAGACAATGGTAGCACTACGTGTATAGAACATGAATGATGACAGGGAGGATTATTTCATGTTGGAGTCTTGGTCTTACTGTTCAAAAACTTATTTGTCACCTCATGCAGCTGAAAACCCGTCAGGGCACAGAGCTGCTGATCCAGTCAGAGAATGACAGTTTCGTCAATGACTGGTACAGAGCACTGACGGACACCATCAGCACACACGTGAGTCTACACAAACACACACACGACACAAATCTGATTCATCATAATGTTTGTCACCTTGAAATTGAAAGGATCTTGAAATTCTTGATTCAGTTCCACATATATCCACTAAGTGGCGGAGTTGCCATTTTCAGTCATTGGGCCTTGATGCTATTGCCAGCCCAAAGGTAGCCTACCTGTTTCTGACTGTCCCCTTCTTGTTTCCCTGTTTGTGTGTTACCTACCACACTGTAGGCCTGGGAGTCAGATGAGGCCATAGAGGAGGACATGCCAGAGTCTCCTGGAGCTGAGAAACAAGACAAAGAGAAAGATCACAGAGACTCTAAGAGCAGAGGTTTGTGCAGCCTGTCTGTCTCGGTCTGTCTGTTACCCTAACCCAAACCCACATATATGTTTGAGATCATTAATCTTTGTCTACCAATGATGTTATTGTTGATCATCATGCGTGTCAGTGTGTTAAGTCATCTCCCATTGCTATTTCTCTACAGAAGAGTTGAAGATCATTTATTTTGTTAAGTTGTTAATAATATGGTAAAATCCCATTGTTATTAGTCTATAGCCATGAAACCTGTCAGTGTTTCTAGAGTTAACAGTAAATGTGTCACCTGAACTTCTATTCTCATTGGTCTGTAGCCATGAAGAGTTCTACCAGTATGGACACATCAGATGACAAAAAGACCAGACACAAACTTATGAAGTTCCTCACACGCAGACCCACTCTGCAAGCTGTCAGAGACAAGGGCTACATCAAAGGTATTACAGAGAGACAGCACTGAACCATAGAAATAGAAATGCTAGAATGGGAATAGCCTCTCAGACCAAAGCAAGTTGACTGTGTCTTATGGGTACACTCTAGGGTTGCGGTCAATTCTGAGTTGAGTTGAAAATTGGTCTTTCAATTTTAATTCTTTAATTTTAATTGGCCACACCCCACAGGAAGCAGAATTCTAATTTAATTTGAATTAAAGAAAGTTCTCATTCTTTTAAAGTTTTTAATAATTACAGTGGTCTGGAAATATTCTAAGATAATTTTGTAGGTTGTCTATAATAATTCATTATTCACTTAGATGTATATATTTCCCAGAATGCATTATCAAACACTCCAGAATGTACGGTAACAACCTAACATCTAATGACAAAAATACAAACAAAATATGGTTTGACATCATTAAATTAGAATCAAACTAAAATTTGCAAAGGGTATCTGTTTTCTTTATTAAGAGGTGGCAGGTGCATTTGGCAAAATCTTTGTATAAAGAATGAGTGTCATATGTCTCAGTTAAATTGATTTGAATTGGTTTGAATTAAATTCTACATATTTTAATTTGATTCAAATTCTGCTTCCTGTGGGGTGTAGCCAATTCAAATTTCAATTTGTGGATCGAATTGAATTAAATTCAGGAATTTCAAATTGACCCCAACTCTGATACACTCAGTATAGCTGACATGGTGATGTCCATTCTAGTGATTCTAAACAGAGAACTTTACCACACGTGCACAATTAGGACTCCATTTTGGCAAACTAAATCCATGCCATTGACTTGTTGTGTTAAAGATAGAAGAGCCTTTGTTTTCCAGTAGCGAAGTACTTTGGACCTCTATAATAATAAACCGTTCCCTGTCTGTGTGTCTCAGACCAGGTGTTTGGCTGCAGTCTGAGTGACCTCTGTCAGAGAGAGAACGCATCCGTGCCAAGTTTCGTCACGATGTGCATCGACCACATGGAAAACAATGGTATGTGTGCTCGGTAACACTTTACTTGACACCTAACGTTATCATAATATGTCATAACCTGTCATAATATGGTCATAACACTGTCATGACACACCTATGTGAGTGTCAAAACACATAAAACCTTCCAACATTCCATTACTCTATAGCCTACTTGTCAATAGTACTTTTCTGTTATGTAACATTTTCTGAAAATGTCCAAATTAAATTACCATTGTAATTGCGCACACATTGATGTCAGACATGTAGCTATCCCAATTGTGTTGCTGATGACCGGGTTGAATGCAAGATCAGATTTCAGGAGCAGGATAAAGACACCTTCTTTATGACTGATAACTGACATAAGGGCATGTACGTGACGGGCCTATCTGGCTTGTATGATTATGATAGTCATAATGCTTCAGGACAGTGTCATAAAGTGTATTTTCTTCAAGTTCTTTAAAATATGATGAAAAAAATTAGTAAAGATTTCATTACAACAACAACAAAGGATTTAACAAACAAACTTTCAAAGGGAAGAAACGCTCTTTTGTAGGTGTCATGACCAGCCATAACATAACACAATATATGTCACAACAGGTGTAAATATATGTGTCATGACCAGCCATAACATAACACAATATATGTCACAACAGGTGTAAATATATGTGTCATGACCAGCCATAACATAACACAATATATGTCACAACAGGTGTAAATGTAGGTGTCATGACCAGCCATAACATAACACAATATATGTCACAACAGGTGTAAATATATGTGTCATGACCAGCCATAACATAACACAATATATGTCACAACAGGTGTAAATATAGGTGTCATGACCAGCCATAACATAACACAATATATGTCACAACAGGTGTAAATGTAGGTGTCATGACCAGCCATAACATAACACAATATATGTCACAACAGGTGTAAATATATGTGTCATGACCAGCCATAACATAACACAATATATGTCACAACAGGTGTAAATATATGTGTCATGACCAGCCATAACATAACACAATATATGTCACAACAGGTGTAAATATATGTGTCATGACCAGCCATAACATAACACAATATATGTCACAACAGGTGTAAATGTAGGTGTCATGACCAGCCATAACATAACACAATATATGTCACAACAGGTGTAAATATATGTGTCATGACCAGCCATAACATAACACAATATATGTCACAACAGGTGTAAATGTAGGTGTCATGACCAGCCATAACATAACACAATATATGTCACAACAGGTGTAAATATATGTGTCATGACCAGCCATAACATAACACAATATATGTCACAACAGGTGTAAATGTAGGTGTCATGACCAGCCATAACATAACACAATATATGTCACAACAGGTGTAAATGTAGGTGTCATGACCAGCCATAACATAACACAATATATGTCACAACAGGTGTAAATATATGTGTCATGACCAGCCATAACATAACACAATATATGTCACAACAGGTGTAAATATGTGTCATGACCAGCCATAACATAACACAATATATGTCACAACAGGTGTAAATATATGTGTCATGACCAGCCATAACATAACACAATATATGTCACAACAGGTGTAAATATATGTGTCATGACCAGCCATAACATAACACAATATATGTCACAACAGGTGTAAATATATGTGTCATGACCAGCCATAACATAACACAATATATGTCACAACAGGTGTAAATATATGTGTCATGACCAGCCATAACATAACACAATATATGTCACAACAGGTGTAAATATATGTGTCATGACAGTGCTATGACCATATTATGACAGCTTACGTCAGCTGTTATGACAGATTATGACATGGTTATGACCGTGTAATAACGTGTTATGATGCCAGGTGTCAGAGACAGTGTTACCGTGTGCTCCTGTGTCTGTCTGTCGGTTGTCTCTCATTCTGATGATGTGATGATATTAGCAGGAAGAATAAAGGCTTACCAGGCACTCTAAACAGATAGAGAGCCTGGTAGATAGAGTGCAATTTAAAGGCCTTTGTTGAGTTTGCATATCCATGAAGGAAAGTTAAAACAATGCAAACAATTGGGCTACTGCCAACGTTTGTGTGATGATGGTGCTGTGTTCCTCTGTCTGTAGCTCTGAATGTGGACGGGCTGTACAGAGTGAGTGGGAACCTGGCTGTCATCCAGAAACTACGCTTCGCTGTCAATCATGGTAGGTGCTACTGTCCTCTCTCTTCACTGTCAATCGTGGTAGGTGCTCCTGTCCCCTCTCTTCACTGTCAATCATGGTAGGTGCTCCTGTCCTCTCTCTTCACTGTCAATCATGGTAGGTGCTCCGGTCCCCTCTCTTCACTGTCAATCATGGTAGGTGCTCCTGTCCTTTCTCTTCACTGTCAATCATGGTAGGTACTCCTGTCCTCGCTCTTCAATGTCAATCATGGTAGGTGCTCCTGTCCTCTCTCTTCACTGACAATCATGGTAGGTGCACCTCTCTCTTTCTCTCTCTCTGTTTACTGCAACTTTACCAAAAAATCTCCTGGTTTTCCAGAAGTCCCGGTTAGAGTATTCAGGATTTCCTGCTTATTCCCTCCAACCAGGACTTCTGGAGATTTTAGGAAAGTCATCAGAATTGTGCAACTCTAACTGCAAGCATGTATACTCGTACCTATAGCGTACACACTACGTAGTACACTGAATAACCCTGTGTCATTATCTGTGTGTGTGTGTAGATGAGAAGGTGGACCTTGAGGAGGGAAAATGGGAAGATATCCACGTGACTACGGGAGCGTTGAAGATGTTCTTTAGAGAGCTACCTGAACCGCTCTTCACTTACAACCTATTCCATGACTTTGTCAATGCCATCAGTGAGTACACTGTTCCATTAATTCAAAATGTTCTTCATTTATCATCATTAGTGACATTACAAGTGTGCTATTACTTAATGTTGATAAAGGTTGTTACTACTGTAAATACATGGCATACATGTCATTGAGTTATTAGATCATGGGTGGGCAACTGATGCCCTTTTGAAGGCCCTCGGATCACCCCCCCCCCCACACACACACACACACACACACAAAGTGAACATTTAGAAATGTGCTTGTGCATCAGCAGTTTTTCTCTTGTTATGTCAGTCACTGATAGTCAGTCAATTTGACCATGTCAGCTAGCATTTTTTGGATTGCTAAGTTAGTTTATGTCCTAGCTATCTAAACTTGTTATCATGGTCGAATTACCGGCTGGGGGGCCCCATTTGATTTTGTTAGTCAGTCTCACTAAGATATCATATTAAAATGGTTGTGGGTACGCAGACCTAGAGCAACTGCATTCGTCTTAAGATAGCTAGGTGGGACCATTTGCCTCAAGTAGTGCGACACATCTTCTTCGCATAGAGTTGATCAGGCTGTTGATTGTGGTCGGTGGAATCTTGTCCCACTCCTCTTCAATGGCCGTGCGAAGTTGCTGGATACTGCTGGAACACGCTGTCGTACACGTTGATCCAGAGCATCCCAAACATGCTTAATGGGTGACACGTCTGGTGAGTAAGCAGGCCATGGAAGAACTGGGACATGTACAGAAAGACAGTCCCATCCGGCATGGGGTCGTGCTTTGTCTTTCTGAAACATGAGGTGATGGCGGCGGATGAATGGCAGGACAATGGGCCTCAGGATCTCGTCTCTGTGCATTCAAATAGCCATCAATAAAATGAAAATGTGATCGTTGTCCATAGCTTTTGCCAGCCCGTACCATAACCCCACGGCCACCATGAGGCACTCTGTTGACAACGGTGACATCGATGCCGCGCACACTGTCTACCATCTGCCCGGTATAGTCGAAGGTGAACGTTTGCCAACCGAACGACGCCGAACTGCAGTCAGGTCAAAACCCTGCTGAGGACGACGAACACACAGATGAGCTTCCCGGGGACGGTTTCTGACAGTTTGTCCTGAAATTATTTGGTTGTGCAAACCCACAGTTTCATCAGCTGTCCGACTGACTGTTCTTAGACGATCCCGCAGGGGAAGAAGCCGGATGTGGAGGTCCTGGGTTGGCGTGATTACACGTGGTCTGCGGATGAGAGGCCAGTTGGACGTAGAGAAATGAACATTCAATTCTCTGGCAGTAGCTCTGGTGGACATTCCTGCAGTCAGCATGCCAATTGCACGCACCCTCAACTTGAGACATCTGTGGCATTGTGTTGTGTGACAAAACGGCACATTTTAGAGTGGCCTTTTATTGTCCCAGCACAAGGTACACCTGTGTAATGATCATGCTGTTTAATCACCTGCTTGATTTGCCAAACCTGTAAGGTGGCTGCATTATCTTGGCAATGGAGAAATGCTCATGAACAGTGACGCAAATAAATTTGTGCACAAATGTGTGCATATGGAACATTTCTGGGTTATTTTATTTCAGCTCATGAAACATGGGAATAAAACTTTACGTGTCCTAAGATGTCACCTATTGAACAACTCTGCCACGCAGACCAACCACTGTTCAAGACCATTTCCCGTGTATACGATGCTCTTATGTCAGGACTAACACTGCCTGGGCTAGATAAACCCCGACTTAGATGGGAAAAATATCTGGGTATTGATCTTGATGAGGATCTATGGAGTGACCTATGCAGGGATGGTGTTACATCCACATTGAACTCCAGATACAGACTGATCCAGTTTAATTTCCTCCATCAACTCTATATCACCCCATCTAGACTGCACAATTTCAACCCAGATATCTCCTCCCTATGTTTTAGATATGGCTCAGATGAAGGAACATTCCTCCATTCCACTTGACAGTGTTCAAAACTACACTGTTTCTGGCAGGGGGTATGCGATACCATATCCTCAATTCACGGGGTTGCATTCCCTTTAGACCCGGAGGTCTGTCTACTGGGTAACTTTACTAACACCAATCTTAGCAAAGCCATACTATAAAGCTAACAGAAATATTGCTAGCAATTGCCAAGAAATGTATTGCCTTGAAATGGAAATTGGATTCCTCCCTGCCAGTTGCAATGTGGCTATCGGAAGTTAATAGTTGTATCCCTTTGGCGAAAATCACTTACTGCTTGAGGAATAAGTTAAAGACATTTTACAGAATTTGACAACCTTTTATTGACTATATGGAGAATAGTTATTGATTGAATCTATATATAATCCTCACATAATGTTTCACACATAATGTATAATATGTAGCCTACGGCAGGTGATCCAATGTCTCGTTATTTTTTTTTTTTCTTATTGTATGTTTGTTTATATAATTTTTATTTTTTTGTTTTGTTACGCTCGTCTGTTACTGTCACTTTGTCCTATCGTTGCCTAATATCTTTTCACCTTTGTTTTGAATGTTCTTAATTGGAAAATGCAAAAATAAAATAAATAAAAAATAAAAAACTTTACGTGTTGCATTTATATTTTTGTTCAGTATATTAGGGGGGGTGGGACAAGTGAAATGTGAGTGTTAGTTCATGAAAGGCTTTTTAGTGTTGTTTTTACTGTATCTAAGACCATTTTCTTCTGTAACGTTTGTCCTGACTTCCTGTTAAACAGAGATCCCAGACTACATGCAGCGTGTCCAGTCTATCAAGGAGCTGGTCAAACAGTTGCCCAAACCCAATCAGGACACCATGCAGGCCCTCTTCAAACACCTCAGGAAGTAAGTCACACTTCAACAGTGAACTAAATTACAATGTGATCTGATTGTGTTAGCCTTATTCATGTTGATCCACTGGCTAACAGGAGTAGGGTTGCAAAATTCCTAGGTTTTCTAGAAATATAAATGTTCTGTACAATTATATAATGTTACAGCTTTGGCTCTAATAACCCCGCATCTCTCTCTCTCTCTCTCTCTCTCACTCTCTCACTCACTCACTCACTCACACACACATACTGTGCTTTTACTTACTTTCATCGCCTCTTGCCAGGCTGTCAATGTGAAGAAGAAGTTGTGTTTATTTTAACTGGCTGGTTAAATAAAGCTTCAAGAAAATAACAACTTGACCTCTCTCTGTCTGTCTGCAGGGTGATTGACCATGGCGAGGAGAACCGTATGACGACCCAGAGCGTAGCCATAGTGTTTGGCCCCACCCTGCTCAGACCCGAGACAGAGACCTGGAACATGGCAGTCCACATGGTCTATCAGAACCAGATAGTGGAGCTCATCCTGCTGGAGTACGAGGGTATCTTTAGGTAGAAACCAGAGGAGAGACTTTTCCCCATGTACAGATCTAGTACCAGCTTACGCTCGCCCAATCCTAACCTTAACCATTGGTGAGGAGAATGCCAAACTGACCCAGGATCAGTGTTTGTTACGGTCTATGGTAATGAATACAACCCCGGCCTACTCTCTGAACAACACCACCACCATGACCATACAGAACTCCCAACCCAGCCCAACAGACCAATCCCAAGCCTCTTCTTCCTCTAACCCGTGGTCATTCACAGCACACCTCAGATTCCATCCCCCACAGACCAGACCTGTATGGATACATGGTAAAAAACAAAGGTGGACTTATTATCCACGACCAATAAACCAACCAAGTTGAGACTCTTTGCACTTGGCTGCAAACATGTGTGCTTCCCCCCTCCTCTTCTCACCATGGCAGGATTTGTGGGACTTTACTGCCAAAGACAAAAATCCACTTCTGTCCATACACTGGATTTCCATGGCCAGTACCTGAGAGAGCCTCTCGTCTGGATAGACTGTCCGAATGGAGCATTGAAGAGAGGACAGACACTATATTGTGGTTAGGGCTCCACCCTTGACAACCTTGATATGTTCAGGAAAGGTGGGTCTGTCAGGCAGGCCTCAGTAACCTCAGTCTTCCCAACAGAGGTGTCAGTATTGCCGGGAGAGGGTCTATCTATCCACTATTCTGGCTGCACTAAACAGTATTTAGCCTACACTGTACAGTATATTTACCTGTTAAGGACATACAGACCAGACTGCATAGAGAGGTCTGTCTGTCTCTTGCTTGGTCTCTCTGTCTGCTGGGACACCTTCAGCTCCTCTACCAACACAATGTCGGCGTCCCAAAACGACTTCTGAACAGAGCCCTATGGGCCTTGGTCAAAAATGAAAATGCTGAGCTATATAGGGGAAAATACTTTACCTTTATTTTCTATATGCTGTTCGTTCAGGCACCTCTTCTCTCTGTGGGCTCAACTAGAGAATCAATGAATGTCTGTAAATAAAGTGGCTTTGTCTCCCTCTGCTGTTTCTAAAGTACAGAGCTAGGAGAGTGTGCCTGCATCCCAAATGGTACTCTACTCTCTATCTAGTGCATCATCAAAAGTAGTGCACTATATAGGGTATAACGTGCCATTAGATACGCAGCCCGTATGTACCTGTATGTCATGTAATGAGCTATATGGTCGACTCTTACCTCCTAATACAGCCCTGTGTGTGCGTGCATTTGTGTGTGCGCTTGCGTGCCTGTGTAAAGGCCCCAGCACGCATCAGAAATGACCCATATCCTCTAATATACACACTTATTTTCTCTCTCTCTCTCTCTGGAGATACTGGAAGCAGTCCGTTTTACACTACTCAAAGGTAGTGCACTATATAGGGACTAGGGTGCCATTTGGGATGCTCCAACTGACTCATGGTTTTACTTCAGCCATTCATACCAAAACTACTCTGCTTCTCTGGTTTTTAGAACAAGTCCTCTCCTATCAGTCAGATAACTTAAAAACACAGAAATGGTACTGAGATGTGTATATCTTTGGACTGGTTGTAAATGTATTATAATAAGGCAAGCAACATTTAATAAATAAATGTAAGCAACGTGTGTATGTGTGTGTATGGACAGGGGACTGATGGACAGGAAGTATGTTGTACAGGTCTCTGATAGTAATTAAAGTACGACTTTATGGTGACCATTGTAAACTTGAGGAAACAAACATGTTTATTTAAGACCCATTCCACCAAAATCATATGAACTGTTTAGGGTTGAGAAATTCCAGTAACTTTCCCAAAATTCCCAGGTTTTTCAGAAATCCCTGTTGGGAGGATTCTCCGGATATTCAGCAATTTCCTCCTGATTACGGGAACATTCAAACCAGGATTGTTGGAAAGCCTGGGAGTTTGGGGAAAGTTACTGGAATTTTACAAACCTAGAACTATTATATGAACTGCGGTTTTAAAAGTTTAGCTGTATTTTTGGCAAGTGGCACATTTTGAATGTAATTATTTTCCAAACTAACTGCTGTTCAAGACTTCTTTGTTTAATGGGAATAAAGGCCTCCATTGAGACCCTGTAAAAACCTGTGGCAGTCTTGTTTTATCATACGTACTCGTCTGATATGCACACACACATTTCTGCACACGTGAGCACTGATACCTTCAACCAGAAACGTGCACGTTTCCGCCATCCATGCACACGAGGCAAAGTTCATTCAGACGAGGCAAAGTTCATTCAGATGGGGCTTGTTGATACTGTGTATCATGATATGAGTTTTTGCTGAGAGGTCACATGTCTCTTTAACTTTGTTGATCGGAAACATTTCTACTTGACCTTTGTGGTGAAAAATATGATTAAATCATTCATATACTTCCATACCTAATGATTAGAAAACAATCTCTTCAGCCAAAAGGCAGATTATATTTAATTGTGTCTTGGGAATTACGCTTCTTGGCATTCTTTGTTCTGCTTTTTGTGTCACATGGTTGTCATTGGACCAAATCAGATAAAAGTAATCGTGGTGAACCAGTTTGAACTTTGTTTGGCTTCATATCTGCACGTATCACGTTTATTCTGTAAGGGCAATTAGCATAAAAACTCGATAGACTTCTAAGGTAAAATGTTGGATTCACCACTGCTCTTGGTCCAATTCAGCTAGAAACACCACTCCAACATTGACATGTGCAGACTGACTGAACTTAGATGGCTTCAACAGAGCTATTGGCCACCATTCATACTTCATCAACTATAAAGCTTGTTGTATCCCCATTCATTTCAATGGCGGAACGCAGGTTTCAACATTCTAAACTGCAATCCCTGCCACAAAACCTTCAGAATGTTCAAACTAAAAACATTTCGAGAGCTTAAAATTACAGTACCTTACAGTAACTCCACACCTACAAACCACCCCAAGACCTAGCCCATAGCGTATGACAACCCTATTACTACCATTACCAATACTACCATTACTACTGCCATCACTACCACTACTTCCCTATGAATTCTTCACTAGCTCTGGGCAAGTTCTGGTCCAGGGTGTAGCTAGTAGCTACCTCAGGTCCGCACTAGCTCTGATCTATCTCTGGTCCGCACTAACTAGCTCTGGTCCAGAGAGACTGGCTAAATCTGGTCTGCACTAGCTGTGGTCTAGCTCCGGTGCAGGATGTAGCTGGAAGTATTGGTCTCGCTCTGGTCTTCACTAACTAGCTCTGGCCCAGAGCGTAGCTAACAAGCTCTGGTCTGCACTAGCTGCGGTCTAGCTCTGGTCCAGGGCTTAGCTAGTAGCTAGCCAGCTCTGGTCCAGCTCTGGTCCTGGGCATAGCTGGTGTCTAAGCTAGTTTTGGTCTACACTAGCTCTGGTCTGCACTAACTAGCTCTGGTCCAGGGTGTAGCTAGTAGCTAGTTAGCTCTTGTCCAGCTCTGGTCCAGGGCGTAGCTAGCTAGCTAGCTCTGGTCTGCTCTAGCTCTGGTCTGCACTAGCTCTGGACCAGGCCATAGCTAGTAGCATTGGTCTAGCTCTGGTCCACATTAAAAGTATCAGCGCTCATGTGTGTGCACAAATGTGTGTTCACAAGTGTGTGTGTGTGTGTGTTTGAGAGAGAGAGAACATGTGTATGACATGATAGGAGGGCCGAGCACTCCCCCATTCTCATCGACAGGGCTGTAGTGTAGCAGGCTGAGAGCTACAAGTTCCTTGGTGTCCACATCACCAACAAACTAACATGGTCCAAGCACAACAAGACAGTTGTGAAGAGGGCACAACAAAATCTATTCCCCCTCAGGACACTGAAAAGATATGGCATGGGTCCTCAGATCCTGAAAATGTTTTACAGCTGCCCCATCAAGAGCATCACTTCCTGGTATGACAACTGCTTGGCCTCTAACCGCAAGGCACTACAGAGGATTGTGCGTACGGCCCAGCACATCACTGGGGCCAAGCTTCCTGCCATCCAGGACCTCTATACCAGTCAGTGTCAGAGGAAGGCCCTAAACATTGTCAAAGACTCCAGACACCCTAGTCATACACTGTTCTCTCTGCTACCACACGGCAAGTGGTACCGGAGCGCTAAGTCTAGGTCCAAGATGCTTCTAAACAGCTTCTACCCCCAACCATAAGACTCCTGAACAGCTAATCAAATGGCTACCCAGACTATTTGCATTGCCCCCCCTCCCCTCCCCTCTGGAACGCTGCTGCTACTCTCTGATTATTATCTATGCATAGTCACTTTAATAACTCTACCTACATGTACATATTACCTCAATTACCTCGACACAGGTGCCCCCGCACATTGACTCTGTACCGGTATCCCCTGTATATAGCCATGCTATTGTTATTTACTGCTGCTCTTTAATTATTTGTTGTTCTTATCTCTCACTTTTTTTTAGGTATTTTCTGAACTGCATTTTTGATTAACGGCTTGTAAGTAAGCATTTCACTGTGAGGTCTACAGCTGTTGTATCCGGCGCGTGTGAAAAATACAATTTGATTTGATTTGATAATTAATCTTTCCTGCCTTTTGATCATTTTTTGCAGAACACTGTGTTCACTAGTCTTATATGTAATTTCATCACAGGATTGAAAAATAATGTGCTTTTATTCAACACATTTTGTAGCTACAGCGTGATATTTACATGACAAACACAACATAGATTTGAACAATCCTCTTACATAGTGAAGAGCAGGTGACCATTGAAGGTGCTGTGGCGATATTCATCATCATATAGCTTTCTGCCAGATTAGAGATGCGTGTAGACCTCATCTCCTACCTCCAGCAGCAGTGTTTGTGGCATTAACAGCTATTTAGGTGACCATGTGCAAAAACTAAACAGTCGTATCCCAAATTATTATGAGCAAAAAATTATGTATAAATAAAGAGTACAAATCTTGAGCTATATTGTGTGCACAGAAAAGGAACTTCTCTTTTTTTTTTATATAACACTACAATTGCTCAGAGAAAATGTTTAACAAGTCATAAAAATATCACAAAAAGATACTGTACCGGTCAAAAGTTTGGACACACCTACTCATTCAAGTTTTTTAATATATATTATTTTACAATTTTCTACTATGTAGAATAATTGTGAAGACATCAAAACAACGAAATAACACATATGGAATCATGTAGTAACCAAAACAATGTTAAACAAATATTTTAGATTTGAGATTCTTCAAAGTAGCCACCCTTTGCCTTGATGACAGCTTTGCACACTCTTGGCATTCTCTCAACCAGCTTCACCTGGAATGCTTTTCCAAAGTATTGAAGGAGTTCCCACATATGCTAAACACTTGTTGGCTGCTTTTCCTTCGCTCTGCGGTCCAACCCATCCCAAACCATCTCAATTGGGTTGAAGTCGGGTGTTTGTGGAGGCCAGGTCATCTGATGCAGCACTCCATCACTCTCCTTCTTGGTCAAATAACCCTTACATAGCCTGGAGGTGTGTTTTGGGTCATTGTCCTGTTGAAAAACAAATGATAGTCCCACTAAGTGTAAACCAGATGGGATGGTGTATTGCTGCAGAATGCTGTGGCAGCCATGCTGGTTAAGTGTGGCTTGAATTCTAATGAAATCACAGACAGTGTCACCAGCAAAGCTTATTGTCTTTTGGTAGGTCATCATTGTAAATAATAATTTGTTTTTAACTGACTTACCTAATTAAATAAAGGTTAAATAGAATAGAAAATAAACCAATATTAAATCCCCTTTTTGCACAGAGTGAGGAGTTCCCTCGCCATCTTAGCTGCAAAACATCTTGCATTTCCCAACATCTTTGCAGGAACTAGTCATTTCTATGCCACCCTGCCACGTGTAGAAGTAGATGACAGCGCATCACACAGTGCGACCAAAACAGATCTACGTACTGAGGCAAGAGGCATTTCTCACTCGATACAAAAAAGTTCATTTTCTATTTTTCTGAATATTCTCTGGTTTTTGGAGATCCATCTGCAACAGGACACAGAAGTTTATGGGACAAGTTTCTTCCGAATAGAAATGGAAGTGTCGCCCAGAAAAGGTTAGTTGAAAAATTGCCGCCGGGGCTTTCCACTAGCTAAGGAAGCATTCAAAAATCGCTAATACACAGCCCAGCTCTGTAAACCCCTGACAGGATGTTTTTATTATGATACTCTGAATAACTGACCTTACTGTTGATGACGTGTCTGATTTGACCCAGAAGTGTCACCATTATTCAGATAGAGTTGACTCATCTCTATCTCACAGACAGGAAGGTAGCTTTCTTAGCCTCACTTGGAAGACCTGCTTTTAGTGGACCTCCCTGGTCTACAGAAATTTCAACTCAAATATTGCAAATGCAGGTAGGCTAGTGGTTAAGAGTGTTGTGCCAGTAACCGAAAGGTTGCTGGTTCAAATCCCTGGGCGCAGATGATGTCGATTAAGGCAGCCCCCATACCTCTCTGATTCAGAACTGGAATTATGGACGCAGTAGCTAGTGGTGGTCGCAAAAGGGCTTGGTTTTGATGAATAAACAAGTTGTAGGTGTGTTAAGGCTTGACCCCTCACTGGCCAATCAGAACGTGCTCCTTTGCTAAATATGTGGTTGCTTCCAGTTGTGTGTTTATGTATTGTGTTGTCCTCAACTCAAATTCGAATGTTAGTCTGTTATAGCCTAGCTCTTTAAATAGCTTGCCCCATATTTGCCTGATGTTAAACATGTTTGAAGTCCACATTATTCTAATTGCATTGCTTTAGTATGGAAATAGATTGTTAAACATAGACTATAGCATTCACATTGATATAGGGGCTAGGCATACTCTAGATTGCAGTCTGGACACGGACATGCCAGACTTAGTCAATAAACAAGATTACATTCACTAGGATTTTGATGTTGCTTAAAAAGACAGTGTATAATTCGAATCCAATTCTAATGAAAGCGAAACAACAAGTTGTTTTAAATAGGCTGTTTAAATACAGTGACAGGCCCCATTATTGCTCTCTGTGTGTGTGTAATACAGAGAAGACAACTTGGACTATGGAGGGTTTTACACACATCCAAACGTTTCACAGGAGCTCCACAAAGATCCAATACAAAGAGAGAGGGGGAATGTCCAGTCACTGTTGTACTGCTCACAAAAACATAACAAGGGAAATAGCCTCGGCTACAAGTGGATTCAGCACCAAGGACAACGATCGTGATTCCCGTGATGTGACAGTTAGGTCCAACAGATGAAAGTGGAAGATGCAATTTTTACAAACTGATAAAAGTCCAAAAATAAGCAGTCCATTGTATTAACTTTATGTTCCTAAACAGACGTTATATAGTCACTAACTCCTTTCATTCAGTGGCTGTCGCACATAGTCCTATAATGAGTCCAAACAATTGATAGAAGCTGCATGGACAAAAAACAGGAATGAGTGTTGACGGTTTTGCTGCTCATGATAATTCAATAAAGCATTGGTTATAGGCTACTGATTAGGCTTCTGTGCACCGCCGCTGGCAAAACCGATGCCTTAACCAGTTGCATTACCGCTAAGACCAGCTTTTGGGGACTCGTAACCATCACCAGTAGAGCTGCTTGAAATTGGCACATTGGCACATGTTTTTAAGGACAAACCTGAAATATTTCCACCACTCCCACCTCAGCACAAGCGAGCTGATATCAGACAGCTAAATTACCAACCCTGGCGCCAGGGTAGTAGAGCGCTGTCAAAGATTGTGCTTTTGACACCAGAGCCGCCTTAAGCCTGTCGCATGCTTCCCAGTCGAAACAGTTAGTGCAAATATTATGACAAGCTTTTGTTTGTTATGGTGTTCGGCAGGTTTTTTTTTCCAGCTGTTTGTGCACACAACATTGTTTCTTGAGGCAAATCGAAGTTCGCTAACCAAAGTCTATGTGATTCATCGGTGATTGATTGGTCAACAGTACTACTCTTCGTAGAAGTGGGAACTATGGAGGGGATTCTTCAGTGAAGTGTTAGTTGTCATTCAACAAGAATCGACTCATTATTATGCAAATGTTTTCACTTGAGAAATACTGCACCAAACATCTTAGTTAGATGTAAAACTGCACGACTAAGACCTCTTTGGCTAAAACATCCAAATGAATGACATATTTCTTTATTAATCTTAGATTAATTCAGACTAGTTTGAGAAAGTGCTTGGCTATGTTGTTGCTAAGGTGGGTCAAGTGGGACAAACGACAGTAACATTGCTGCTTTTTTCTTGTTTTTCAAGCAAAGGTATTTAGGGAGTATACGAGTACATACGTTCGCTTCGCCTAGCCGAGTTAGGTTCGTTTTGCTCCTAGCATATGTATGCGGACACCTTAAACGCCAGCCGAAAATAGAGCCTGTGGTCTAAATCAAACTAAACAAACACAAAAAGGCACAGAAAGTGGTGCAGCCCAGGAGACAGGCGTCCGTACTGTCATCTCATCAACTTATTCTGGTTCAGTAGCCATCCCTGACACACCCAAGCACACACACGCACACACACAAACTGTAGTTTTACAAGCTAAAGCTGTAAATCGGCCTATGGGGCTTATGAAACTGGAGCATCGTACAGTAGATATGCAACCTACAGGTCGTGGCCAAAGATATTGGCACCCTTGCACTTTTTTCAAATAATGCACAATTTCTTCCAGAAAACTGTTTAAATAAAAACATATTTTGGTATATACATACAGTACCAGTCAAATGTTTGGACACACCTACTAATTCACAGGTTTTTCTATTTTTTTACTATTTTCTATATTGTAGAATAATAGTAAAGACATCAAAACAATTAAATAACACATATGAAATCCATATAGAATAATGTAGTAACCAAAAAAGTGTTAAACAAATAAACAAAATATGTTATATTTAAAATTCTTCAAAGTAGCCACCCTTTGCCTTGGTGACAGCTTTGCACACTTGGCATTCTCTCAACCAGCTTCATGAGGCTGGATAACCTGAGGCTGGATAACCTGGAATGCATTTCAATTTACAAGTCTGCCTCGTTAAAAGTTAATTTGTGGAATTTCTTTACTTTTTAATGAGTTTGAGCCAATCAGTTGTGTTGTGACAAGGTAGGGGCGATATACAGAAGATAGCCCTATTTGGTAAAAGACAAAGTCCATATTATGGCTAGAACAGCTCAAATAAGAAAAGGGAAACAACAGTACATCATTAGTTTAAGACATGAAGGTCAGTCAATACAGAACATTTCGAGAACTTTGAATTGCAGCTTTAATTGCAGTCGCAAAACCCATCAAGCTCTATGATGAAACTGGATCTCATGATGACCGCCACAGGAAAGGAAGACCCAGAGTTACCTCTGCTGCAGAGGATAAGTTCATTAGAGTTAACTGCACCTCAGATGCAGCCCAAATAAAACCTTCACAGAGTTAAATTAACAGACACATCTCAACATCAACTGTTTAAAAAATATATATATATTTCACCTTTTTTTAACCTGGTAGGCCAGTTGAGAACAAGTTCTCATTTACAAGTGCGACCTGTCCTTGTAAACAACATCGCCGAAGTCAAGGATTGGTAGGATAATCAGTTTTACAAGGGTATGTTTGGCAGCATGAGTGAAGGGAGGCTTTGCTACGAAATAGGAAGCCGATTCTAGATTTAATTTTGGATTGGAGATGCTTAATGTGAGTCTGGAAGGAGAGTTTACAGTCAAGCCAGACACCTAAGTATTTATAGTTGTCCCCATATTCTAAGTCAGAACCCTTCAGAGTAGTGATGCTCGTCGGGCGGGCGGGCGGATGCGGGCAGCGATCGGGTGAAGAGCATGAATTCAGTTTTACTAGCATTTAAGAGCAGTTGGAGGCCAAGGAAGGAGTGTTGTATGGCGTTGAAGCCCGTTTGGAGGTTTGTTAACACAGTGTCCAAAGAAGGGCCAGATGTATACAGAATGGTGTCGTCTGCGTAGAGGTGGATCAAAGAATCACCCGCAGCAAGAGTGACATCATTGATATATACAGAGAAAAGAGTCGACGACCATAGGGACTGCCAGAGGTCCTGACAACAGGCCCTCCGATTTGACACACTTAACTATCTGAGAAGTAGTTAGTGAACCAGGCGAGGTAGTCACTAGAGAAACCAAGGCTGTTGAGTCTGCCGATAAGAATTCGGCTTTTTGACAGAGTCGAAAGCCTTGTCTAGGTCGATGAAGACGGCTGCACAGTACTGTCTTTTATCGATGGCGGTTATGATATGGTTTAGGACCTTGAGAGTGGCTGAGGTGCACCAGTGACCTCAACTGTTCAGAGGAGACTGTGTGAATCAGGCCTTCATGGTTGAATTGCTGCAAGAAACCACTACTAAAGGACACCAATAATAATAAGAGACTTGCTTGGGCCAAGAAACACAAGCAATAGATGTTAGACCGGTGGAAATCTGTCCTTTGATCTGATGAGTTCAAATTTGAAATTTTCAGTTCCAACCACCGTGTCTTTGTGAGATGCAGAGTAGGTGAACGGATGATATCCGCATGTGTGGTTCCCACCATGAAGCATGGAGGAGGAGTGATGGTGTAGGGGTGCTTTGCTGGTGACACTGTCAGTGATTTCTTCAGAATTCAAGGCACACTTAAACAGCATGGCTACCCCAGCATTCTGCGGCGATACGCCATCTCATCTGGTTTGCGCTTAGTGGGACTATCATTTGTTTTCCAACAGGACAATGACCCAACACACCTGCGGTCTGTCTAAGGACTATTTGACCAAGGAGGACAGTGATGGAGCACTGCATCAGATGACCTGGCCTACACAATCACCCGACCTTAACCCAATTGAGATGCTTTGGGATGAGTTGGACCGCAGAGTGAAGGATAAGCAGCCAACAAGCGTGGGAACACCTTCAATACTGTTGGAAAAGCATTCCAGGTGAAGCTAGTTGAGAGAATGCCAAGAGTGTGCAAAGCTGGGCGCCTCCCGGGTGGCAGTGCTAGCTGTGCCACCAGAGACCCTGGGTTCGAGCCCAGGCTCTGTCGCAGCCGGCCGCGACCGGGAGGTCCATGGGGCGATGCACAATTGCCCTAGCGTCGCCCGGGTTAGGGAGGGCCTGGCCGGTAGGGATATCCTTGTCTCATCGCGCACTAGCGACCCCTGTGGCTGGCCGGGCGCAGTGCACGCTGACCAGGTCGCTAGGTGTACAGTGTTTCCTCCGACACATTGGTGCGGTTGGCTTCCGGGTTGGATGCGCACTGTGTTAAAAAGCAGTGCACAGTACTGTCTTTTATCGATGGCGGTTAGGTTGTGTTTCGGAGGACGACCTTTGTCTCTCCCAAGCCCGTACAGGAGTTGTAGCGATGAGCCAAGACAGTAACTACTAACAATTGGATACCATGAAATTGTGGAGAAAAAAAAGTGTGCAAAGGGTGGCTACTTTGAAGAATCTCAAATATATTTTAATTTGTTTCACACTTTTTTGGTTACTACATGATTCCATATGTGTTATTTCATAGTTGTGATGTCTTCACTAATATTCTGCAGTGTAGAAAATAGAGAAAAAATAAAGAAAACCCATTGAATGAGTAGGTGTGTCCAAACCTTTTCCCTATGTAGTGCACTACTTTTGACCATGGCCCATAGGGCTCTGGTCAAGATTAGTGCACTATGTAGGAAATAGGGTGCCATTTCGGACACATCATAGCTCCCACCTGGCAAGAGCTCACTCAATCACAAAGGTGATTAAACCAATCTTAACACAATTTTTCTAGTCTTGAAATGTTGTTTAATGTGTATTTAGGAGTATTGTTCTCCTTACCTTTGTAACTGTTGTGGGTCTACACTTGAGGAACACTTTTCAGAGTGTCACTCTCCACTTCCATGGCCCAAATGGTACCTTATAATATTTCCTATATTACACTACTTTTGACCAGAACTCTATGGTGAATAGGGTGCCATTTGGGAGATACATTTGTCAGCATTTCACTCCATTATCAAAGATGGTCGAATGGTTATGCAGCATTTTTTTTATTAGGAAAACATTGACACGGTTATTGGTTTAATTAATGACATCAGACAGCAAATAACACGTCAGCTGACATGTCTTCATCTGTGCAGCAGAGGGCAGAGTGGCATCTCTTCATGAGCATCTCTGGCGATAAGAAGTGTTCCTTCACTTCACTGTCAGGGTTACCCTTCTGTCGCTAAAATAAAAAAGGTGCTACAGTGCCTTGCGAAAGTATTCGGCCCCCTTGAACTTTGCGACCTTTTGCCACATTTCAGGCTTCAAACATAAAGATATAAAACTGTATTTTTTTTGTGAAGAATCAACAACAAGTGGGACACAATCATGAAGTGGAACGACATTTATTGGATATTTCAAACATTTTTAACAAATCAAAAACTGAAAAATTGGGCCCCTTTACTTTCAGTGCAGCAAACTCTCTCCAGAAGTTCAGTGAGGATCTCTGAATGATCCAATGTTGACCTAAATGACTAATGATGATAAATACAATCCACCTGTGTGTAATCAAGTCTCCGTATAAATGCACCTGCACTGTGATAGTCTCAGAGGTCCGTTAAAAGCGCAGAGAGCATCATGAAGAACAAGGAACACACCAGGCAGGTCCGAGATACTGTTGTGAAGAAGTTTAAAGCCGGATTTGGATACAAAAAGATTTCCCAAGCTTTAAACATCCCAAAGGAGCACTGTGCAAGCGATAATATTGAAATGGAAGGAGTATCAGACCACTGCAAATCTACCAAGACCTGGCCGTCCCTCTAAACTTTCAGCTCATACAAGGAGAAGACTGATCAGAGATGCAGCCAAGAGGCCCATGATCACTCTGGATGAACTGCAGAGATCTACAGCTGAGGTGGGAGACTCTGTCCATAGGACAACAATCAGTCGTATATTGCACAAATCTGGCCTTTATGGAAGAGTGGCAAGAAGAAAGCCATTTCTTAAAGATATCCATAAAAAGTGTTGTTTAAAGTTTGCCACAAGCCACCTGGGAGACACACCAAACATGTGGAAGAAGGTGCTCTGGTCAGATGAAACCAAAATTGAACTTTTTGGCAACAATGCAAAACGTTATGTTTGGCGTAAAAGCAACACAGCCCATCACCCTGAACACACCATCCCCACTGTCAAACATGGTGGTGGCAGCATCATGGTTTGGGCCTGCTTTTCTTCAGCAGGGACAGGGAAGATGGTTAAAATTGATGGGAAGATGGATGGAGCCAAATACAGGACCATTCTGGAAGAAAACCTGATGGAGTCTGCAAAAGACCTGAGACTGGGACGGAGATTTGTCTTCCAACAAGACAATGATCCAAAACATAAAGCAAAATCTACAATGGAATGGTTCAAAAATAAACATATCCAGGTGTTAGAATGGCCAAGTCAAAGTCCAGACCTGAATCCAATCGAGAATCTGTGGAAAGAACTGAAAACTGCTGTTCACAAATGCTCTCCATCCAACCTCACTGAGCTCGAGCTGTTTTGCAAGGAGGAATGGGAAAAAATTTCAGTCTCTCGATGTGCAAAACTGATAGAGACATACCCCAAGCGACTTACAGCTGTAATCGCAGCAAAAGGTGGCGCTACAAAGTATTAACTTAAGGGGGCTGAATAATTTTGCACGCCCAATTTTTCAGTTTTTGATTTGTTAAAAAAGTTTGAAATATCCAATAAATGTCTTTCCACTTCATGATTGTGTCCCACTTGTTGATTCTTCACAAAAAAATACAGTTTTATATCTTTATGTTTGAAGCCTGAAATGTGGCAAAAGGTCGCAAAGTTCAAGGGGGCCGAATACTTTCGCAAGGCACTGTATTGAAGCAACATCTCAAAACATCAGTCAGGAAGTTTAAGCTTGGTTGCAAATGGGTCTTCCAAATGGACAATGACCCCAAGCATACTTCCAAAGTTGTGGCAAAGTGGCCTAAGGACAACAAAGTCAAGGTATTGGAGTGGCCATTACAATGCCCTGACCTCAACCCCATAGAACATTTGTGGGCAGAACTGAAAAAGCGGTGCGAGCAAGGAGGCCTACAAACCTGACTCAGTTACACCAGCTCTGGCAGGATGAATGGGCCAAAATTCACCCAACTTATTGTGGGAAGCTTGTGAAAGGCTAACCAAAATGTTTGACCCAAGTTAAACAATTTAATGGCAATGCTACCAAATACTAACTGAGTGTATGTCAACTTCTGACCCACTGGGAATGTGAAGAAATAAATAAAAGCTGAAATAAATATTTCTCTCAACTATTATTCAGACATTTCACATTCTTAAAATAAATTGGTGGCCTAAGACCTAAGACAGGGAATTTTGACTAGGATTAAATGTCAGGAATTGTGAAAAACTGAGTTTAGATGTATTTGGCTCAGGTGTCTGTAAACTTCCAACTTCAATTGTAGATTCCTCTCACTGGTGCCTTGAAAATCCCTGCATCAGAACACAACATTCATGTAAAAACAGTAAACATTCAGAATACATAACTTTACCACCATATTTATTGCCCGTTTCCTAGCGAAAAATATAAACATACTGAACAGAATTAAGATGAAACATCATATATTCTCCCTCTTTTGTTAAACATCCATGAATTCAATTCCCATCAATTTTGTTTTTCAAAACAGCAGGTGATATATTTACTGTGTCTGTGAAGTTCTTTGAATAATCATCATGATTTCAACTGTCAACAAAGATCATACCAGGACAATGGATCATTACATTTACTGTGAGGACAGACGCTGGGAGACGAGAAGCAAGTACAGGGAGTGAAGATTTAATGGATTAACAGACAAATAACAAAACAAGAACAGCGTCTGGACAGGGGGAACAAAACAACATTAATGCTGACTCGGGGATGAAACAGAGGAACAGACAGATATAGGGAAGGTAATCAAAATGTGAAAGAGTGCAGGTGAGTCCAATGAGCACTGATGCACGTAATGATGGTGACAGGTGTGCGTAATGATGAGCAGCCTTGCGTCCTCGAGCGCCAGAGAGAGGGAGCAGGAGCAGGCATGACAGTACCCCCCAGGGGCGCCACCCGGCATCCCACTGGGGCAAGGCTGACGCGCCGGCCGAGGCATGTGCGCTGGACAAGCCGGCTGAGGCGTGGGAGCCCTACGAGCCGGGTGAGGTGTGGGAGCCCGACGATCCCGCTGAGACGTGGGAGCCCGACGAGCCTGCTGAGGCATGGAAACCTCTCGAGCCAGCTAAGGCGCGAAAGGCCGGACGAGCCAACTGAGGCACCCCCGGTTCCATTGGCGGTGTCACCCAGAACCAACAAAAACAAAAACAAAAAGATCTGCCTGATGCTTCAAAGTGTGGTGTCAGCATTCTGTGAGGACAGACTCTTGGAGACAGGAAGCAAGTACAGGGAGTGAAGATTTAATGGATAAACAGACATATAACAAAACAAGAACAGCGTCTCAACAGGGGGAATGACAATTAACTGTTTGATATCGCATACCAGGACCCTATATACTGTTTGCTTAATAAAGCTTGAATCGTGCTAACTGCACATACGTTTTAATGTGTGTGATTTACTGCAGTCCGTTTAGGTAACAGCACATATGAACAATTACAGCAGGGACACCTTATGCCTAGCGTTTTAGTCACATTCTACATGTGAGACTTTTGGGAGACTACATGTGAGACCATCATTATGCACACCTGGCACCATCGTTAAGCGCAGCTGCACCTCATGAGACTCACCTGGACTCCGTCACTTCACTGATTACCTCCCCTATACCTGTCACTCCCTTAGGTTCATTCCCCAGGCAGTATTGATTATGTGTTTCAGGTCCAGACGCTACTCTTGTTTTGTATCGTTCCATGGTCATTGTGTTATTAAACTCACCACCTTCTTCTCGACTCCCAGCATCTCTGTTACAGAATACTGCCTCAACAAATGGAAGCAGCAGGAAATCAGGACATCTCCCAGTCGACGAACAGGTCGTCAACAACACGTGTGTGTGTCATGTCTACTCCCTCTTCAGTGCTCGCCATCGCCGGTTTACTAATCACTGGCTCTGACAACCATCATTACGCACACCTGGTACCATCGTTATGAGACTCACCTGGACTCCATCACTTCACGGATTACCTCCCCTATATCTGTCACTCCCTTAGGTTCATCCCCCAGGCAGTATTGATGGTGTTTCATGTCCAGATGCTACTCTTGTTTTGTATCGTACATTGTGTTATTAAACTCACCACCTGCTTCAAATCCCAGCATCTCTGTTACATTCAGTTTGATTCTATTCTGCTGATGTGTTTCCCCTGAATGAAAATGTGCTTTCTCTAGATGCATTGCACTCCACAAGCTGGCTCCGTGTCAGAACTGTAGAATACCTTTGGTCCCAGAATATTACTGGCATAACAGATAATGTTCAGGAAATAGGTATTTCATTTTAAAGGCCATTTCCCTGACGTTCGCTTTCATGGTAAACGCTGCGGAAGACGGCTCAAGTGTAAATTACCTTTAAGAGGCACATTGTAGATAGTGCCGTTGAATGAACCCAGACCTGACTCTCTAGATATGGTCATCTGATACAAACATACAGTCAGGTCCCAAATTATTGGCAAAAATATCTATTACAAATACTGAGCTACAGTTGAAGTCGGAAGTTTACATACACTTAACTTGGCGTCATTAAACTTGTTTTTCAACCACTCCATAAATGTATTGTTAACAAACTATAGTTTTGGCAAGTCGGTTAGGACATCTACTTTGTGCATGACACAAGTAATATTTCCAACAATTGTTTACAGACAGATTAGTGCACTTATAATTCACTGTATTACAAATCCAGTGGGTCAGAAGTTGACATGCACTAAGTTGACTGTGCCTTTAAACAGCTTGGAAATTTCCAGAAAATTATATCATGTCTTTAGAAGCTCCCAATAGGCTAATTGACATATGTGTGCAAAAAGCGTGTGCAAGCAAGGAGGCCTACAAACCTGACTCAATTACACCAGCTCTGGCAGGAGAAATGGGCCAATATTCACCCAACTTATTGTGGGAAGCTTGTGGAAGGCTACCCAAAACGTTTGACCCAAGTTAAACTATTTAAAGGAAATGCTACCAAATACTAATTGAGTGTATGTAAACTTCTAACCCACTGGGAATGTGATGAAAGAAATAAAAGCTGAAATAAATAATTCTCTCTATTATTCTGACATTTCACATTCTTAAAATAAAGTGGTGATCCTAACTGTCCTAAAACAGGGAATTTTTACTAGGATTGAATGTCAGGAATTGTGAAAAACTGAGTTTAAATTTTTTTGGCTAAGGTGTATGTAAACTTCCGACTTCAATTGTATATTGTAATCATTTTAAAAAATCTGTTATACTAATTGCTTAGAGAGATTTTGTTTAACAAGTAATCATTTTTTCTCAAAGATGGTCAAAGTATTGTTTTCAATATCTTTCAATACTTCACATTGCAAGGCACTGAGCCTTTTCCTAAAATGTTTTATGAGATTGGAAAAAAACATTGGGAGGGATCTTAGACCATTCCTCCATAAAGAATGTTTACATTTGTTGGATGATATAAATGTATTTATTTGGCGTGGAAATCAGGATGCATAAGCAGAGAATAACCCCATACCTAATGTAAAATATAACCATACTAACCCCTACCCCTACTAACGACACGCATCAATCACTACATCAACCATTGTCTCCTGACTCCCACTAAGAACTAAAGAGCAAGTATATGATATATTACAGATGAATAAAAAATTGTTACATAAAAATAAAGATCACCCAATCTCAGAAATGCTTTCTTGTATTTTATTGTGATGGTGGGGTCATAAAAAAACAACTATAAAAACAGACAGATTAAACAGGAAATGTATAAAACAAAGAGTAGCCTCTGACATATAACAGCAATGTAACAAATTGGCACAAAACTGAAAGAAAAAGAGTATGTTGACAAAAAAAGGGAGTTACGTATATCTTCATAACAACAGCGAGGACTCATGCATTTAGTCACACAGTTAGTTTTCAGTAGATTCATATCAAATTAAGGACAAGGTCAGTCTAACCAACTCGTCTGATGATGGATGCACATGGAACACTTCTCATTTCTCTCTTCATTTGTGTCTTTTCTTGTTCTTTTTTTACAGCTTAAACAGACATCATGTTGACGTAATACTTCAGGTTGCTTTTTTGAAAACAAACTTCATGACTCCTAGAGCTGTACTTCTGACCGCTCTGGATTCATTGACCTTCAAATCATTTTTCATACTAAAATATATTATTATTGTATCAATTCAAACTACAGTATTGTACACTACAATGTGTGTAATAAATAACCATAAAGAAATATAAAAATAAGACACATAAATATAAAAAGTCCTCTAAAAACTAAATAGGTACACTTTCATCAGTGACAAGGGTACTAATACTGCCAAATGCACACATGAAAAATACTAAAGCCAAACTGAAAAATAATGAAGTAACACTGTTAGGTCAAATCAACTGAAACACGTCATAAAACACAGGGACCATATTCACTAACATTTGTTACCTGAAGTGAGGGTTAGTTTGCCACCATTTTTTAAAACAAGTGCACTCAACTAATAATGGCTGACGCTCCAACACAGGAAAATCCCCTTAAACACAGTAAAAACCTTTCCCATCCATCTTATACTCTTTGTCACTTTGTCACATGAAAGATTCCTTATTCGTGCTATTGTCCGCGTCCCAAATGGCCACTTTTTCCCTACATAGTATAGTACTTTGGACCAGAGCCCTATAGTGCACCAATAGGGAATATGGTGCCATTTGGGATGAAGCACTATTTAACAAAAAAATGTGTCCAAGCAAGTAAACAAACATTATTCAATATGGGCCTTGCGCAGATTGAAAGATGTACTGGCTACATCCGTGAAGTAAAAATAACACTGTTCAATGGCACTTACAGCACACAGGACTGGTCTTGCATAAGGCTGGAGGCATTGGGGTGGGGTACAATGCAGAACTGCCCCCCTCCTGCTTCATATGACCCTATAACACTGATGATCATTGATTAACAACTAACCTAACCGAAAACAAGGGGTGTCCCAATAATCAAACCTTTCTCCAAACGTGCGCACTTGTTCTCTTCCCTTCATGGATTTGAAAGGAAATGACTAGTATACCAAATATTGTGGAAACTTCTTGTAGTTTAGCCCATGCCTACACCAATCCAATGCTTTTCAATTTGTGGGGAGTAGTAAACAAGTTCACACTTCAGGAAGGAGAGATTATTGGGGCGCGACCAAGGAGGAGCATGGTAAGAATGCTGGATTTGAGGTTGTGACACCTTCCCTGATAGGACAGTTTGGTTATGGCATCAGATGCCACATCATCATCCCCACCCTCTCACCCTCTCACTCTCCCTAGCCTGGTCCCAGATCTGTTTGTGCTCTTGCCAATTCCATTGCTGTCCTTGACAAGCCAAACATGGCAAGACAATGAGTGACAAGGAGTTAACATGATAGAACAAACACTCAGAACTCAGGCTAACCCCTTCCCACCCATAGCCCAGAATCCTCTTTTCTTCTTAAGGCTAACAATCCAACTTAAAACAAAATGCTATGCTAAGGTTAGCTAACATAAAGAAGATCTATAGCTAGTGTGTACATAATCATACTAAAGGGTGAACAACACATCATGAGGCATGTTTTATCCATAGGTAAACCAGGAATACTGTAGTGCAGATGTTTTGTTTTTTTACAACTCAATAAAATACTGATTTTAGCAAACACCATCATTTGGCAATAAAAAGGTATAGAAATCTTTCTTCAACTGTACAGGTTAAAAGGTTAAAACATGAGCTGCAAAATGAGTAATAACACTGACGAACAGAAATGACCTGGGATCGGATGTCTCACTCTCAGTAACAAATGTCCATGGGTGTTTTTCTTCTTCCTTCTTTTCAAATGTATAATACTTCTATAAACAAGGTCTAAGTAACACTGATTTTTTTCCACAAATAAAAGTCACTTCTTTTTTGTCTAGTTCAGGCACACCTGGGTTTGAACACAGTAGTGGACCGACAACACAGCATCAACATGGCAGCCATGTTTGTTTTGTTTCTTCTTTTGACAACAAGACAATATTTTCCTGTCCTGCTATTTGACATTTTCAACACAAAATGTATTTTTCATTCACTGTTCATCTTGTTTTCCTCTGTTTCTTTCTGTCCATTTTCTAATGTTTCTGTAATGTTCTCCTTGTCCACATGCAGTTCTTTGTCCTCTGTTTCCTTAGCCTTCTCTGTTACCACAGTTTCCTTCTCTGCCTCTCCTTCCTCCCCCTCCCCATCTCCCATCACCTGTACCTCCATCTCCTCCTCCTCCTCTTCCTCATACACATCTTTCTCCTGCTGTACAGACTCCTCTCTGCTCTCTTCCTCTCTCCTCCATTCCTCTTCCTCCCCCTCCTTCTGGTGTGCCTCCTCCTCTCTCCTCCCTTCTTCCTCCTCCTCTCTTCTCCCTTCCTCCTCTTCCTCACACACCTGCTCCTGCTGTACATACTTCTCTTCCTCTCTCCTCCCTTCCTCCTTATTTTCCTGCTGTCCCTCCTCCTCTTCCTGCTGTGCCTCCTCCTCTCTGCTCCCTTCTTCCTCCTCCTCTTCCTGCTGTGCCTCCTCCTCTTCCTGCTGTGCCTCCTCCTCTTCCTGCTGTCCCTCCTCCTCTTCCTGCTGTGCCTCCTCCTCTCTGCTCCCTTCTTCCTCCTCCTCGTAGATTTCACTCTCTTCATCATCCTCGCCCACCTGCACCACCCGTATGTCGTCCATGCTCATGGCTTCCATGCCTTCCTCCTCTCCTTCCTCTTCCTCCAGCTCCTCCTCACTCTCCCTCTCGTCTGAGTCCAGTTGGGAGGGAGGGGAGGTGGGCCGGCTATCTGACTGCTGCTCCTCTGCTTGGGAGCTCATTTCGGGGGTCATCCTGAGCCGATGCCCCACCTGATGATCTCCTTGGGGCTCCTTCTTGCAGTATGAGTATCGGTGGTTCATGTGCTGGGAGTAGGAGCCCGAGTGGGAGAAACACTTGCCACACTTGTCACACCGGTAGGGCTTCTCTCCGGAGTGCAGACGCGTGTGCTCTATCAAGTGGTGCTTGTGTTTGAAGGCTTTGTTGCAGATGCCACACTCGTGTGGACGTTTTCCTGAAAACAGAAGAGAAGAAGAGAGAAGAGTAGATTACTTTGGTGTCCAATGTACATGGATGTTTAACAGAAACTTGATTTACAGTTTTTTTCGATTGCTAAACGACAGTGGACACAACTGGAGTCACATGTGCAAAACTCTAACTACAGTCTGCACAGCAGCAGTTCATGTGGACCAAACTCTAGTTCGTTTTTCATTGCTTGAACACAGTTTTCAAAACTCTACACACTTATCCCATGACTTTAACCACAACCTGCACAACACTGTGGATTTACAGCACTTTGTTCAAATGCTAACACACTGCTGTCAAAACTGTGAACCACACATTCAAAATGGAATAGATTTCAGCCTTGTGCCTTTCAAACACTGCTGATTGCAATTTCAGCTGAAAGGCTAAGCAGGTGTCTTGTTTTAGACTTGTTAGTGAACACACACACATATTACAGTATATAAAGGTAGAGCTCAGAAAGACTCATTTTGGAAATGGAACAAGGAAGATGGGTTCGTGGAGGGAGAAGGGTGGCAGGGAGAGGGCGGATGCGTGGAGGAAGACAAAGAAGACAAAGAGCTGTTATTTCAGATGAAATAAGGGCTACACTTATAGACCATGTCGTGAACCATGGTCTCTCATTGAAAGAGGCAGGGTTGAGGGTGCAACCCAATCTGCAAAGATCCACAGTGGCATCTGTAATGCGAATTTTCCATCATGCAAACAGGTGAGAGTTACATCCTTACAATAAATGAAAACATTACAGGAATCTATTTTGTATTGCAATTATAGAATATTTACACAGATATATATTACAGTAAGTTTGACTGTAAAATATATTTTTACAACAGGACCCAAAGGCTGACCCCAACAGGGGGAAGAGGAAAAATATTTTCAGATGCGCAGGAAAATGCTAAAATGCTAAAATGCTAACAACTATTGCCCGAGTCCTAAAGAAACACCAAGTTACAATGAAACAGTTATACACTGTACCGTTTGAGAGAAACAGTGAACGGGTAAAAGAGCAAAGATACCAATATGTCCAGGTAAGACATCTGAGGTTACGTACACAGCTATACAAAATATTTACAATAAAAAAAACACTAGCATTTCTACAGTAAAACTGTGCACTTACTGTTTTTCAGAGAGTAATGGAGGTGGAAGCACTGGAAAGACCACATTCATTTGTATTTATCGATGAAGCTGGATTTAACCTTGCCAAAACACAGCGCAGAGGAAGGAATGTTATAGGTCAAAGGGCCACTGTGGAGGTTCCAGGCCAAAGGGGGGAAATATCACCATGTGTGCTGCAATGGCCAATGATGGTTTGCTTCTCAACACACCACTCATTTGCCCATACAACACAGAAAGGCTTATAGCTTTCCTAGAACAGCTCTATGCTCAGATAGTGCCAGCAGAACAGGGGGAGCCAGTAAGAAACCCCCAAGTTTTTGTCATAGTTTGCGATAACGTTGCTTTTCACCACTCTGCAGCTGTCACAGATTGGTTTGCAGCACATCACAGATTTATGGTTTTGTACCTGCCTGCATATTCACCCTTCCTCAACCCAATAGAGGAGTTTTTCTCTGTCTGGAGGTGGAAAGTGTTTGGTCACCACCCACATGACCAAATGTCTCTTTTGGAAGCCATGAGTGCCGGATGTGAGGACACGAGTCCAGAGGACTGCCAGGGATGGATAAGGCACTCCAGAAAGTTCTTCCCCAGGTGCATGGCAAGAGAAAACATTAGATGTGATGTTGAAGAAAACCTGTGGCCTGATGCTAGAGAGAGGCAGGATTAGCCCCTCAATTATTTGTTCGAATTACAGTATGTACTTTTAGTTTCTACCTTTTTTTTTCTCATTACTGTAATTCCGTAAATTACTACAGACTATTGAAGCAAATTGCTAATTTTCATTTACCTTAAAGAATTGTTATGTTCTAAAAATTTTAATAAATCATGTGAAAGAATGTCACTCTTTTCTTTGAAGAAAATATTACTTTGTATGAAGTCACTGAAATTGTTCAAACTGTAAAGATGAAAAGTTTGTATTTTCTGTATTGGTGTTTGATGCTAGTGTTTTTACTCTCAGTGTGTTCTGAGTGACAGTGTGTGTTACCTCAGTGAGGGTTGGGCATAGTGTTTGGCTGCACTGAGCGTGTTTTGAGCCATGTGTTAAGAGTTGTGTTGCTTGGAATGAGTTTTGCAGGTGATGTGAACTGTTTAGCTCAGGTGACTGTTGGTAGTGCAGACTGTAGTTAGAGTTTTGCACATGTGACTACAGTTGTGCCCACTGTCATTTAGCAATCGAAAAAAACTGTAAAACCCTCTGAAAGACAGACAGCCACATACTGAGTTTGGGTTGGAAAAGTTGGAGAGAGAAACAGAGTTTCAAACTCAACCAACTTCTCCATTAAACACACCACAGGTGTCTGCTTAACCCTGTAAAAAAGTTTTTTTTCAATCCGCAACCCATTACACTTGATTTGCTCTGTGTGTGTGTGTGTGTGTGTGTGTGTGTGTGTGTGTGTGTGTGTGTGTGTGTGTGTGTGTGTGTGTGTGTGTGTGTGTGTGTGTGTGTGTGTGTGTGTGTGTGTGTGTGTGTGTGTGTGTGTGTGTGTGTGTGTGTGTGTGTGCGCGCGCGCCTTGCTTTTACCATTACATCAGGTCCGTCACTGTCTACATTACACTGACCTGCCTGTAGACTTACTACCTGTGAAACCAACAGCATTTGTTATGGAAACAGTATCATAACACAAACTCTCACAATTAAGTATACTGAACAAAAATATAAACATGCAACAATTTCAATGATTTTACTGAGTGACAGTTCATATAAGAAAATCAGTCAATTTCAATAAATTCATTAGGCCCTAATCTATGGATTGAGTGGGCTTGGGAGGGCATAGGCTCATCCACTGGGGAGCCAGGCCCAGCCAATCAGAATGAGTTTTTCAACACAAAAGGGCTCTACTAGAGACAGAAATACTCCTCAGTTTCATCAGCTGTCCGGGTGGCTGGTCTCAGACCATCCCGCCGGTGAAGAAGCCGGATGTGGAAGTCCTGGTCTGGAGTGGTTACACGTTGTCTGCGGTTGTGAGGCCGGTTGGACGTACTACCAAATTTTGAGGCGGCTTATGGTAGAGAAATTAACATAAATTTATCTGTCAACAGCTCTGGTAGACATTCCTGCAGTCAGCATGCTAATATCACGCTCACTCAAAACTTGACACATCTGTAGCATTGTGTTGTGTGACAAAACTGCACATTTTAGAGTGGCCTTTCATTGTCCGAAGCACAAGGTGCACCTGTGTAATGATCATTCCATTTAATCAGCTTCTTGATATGCCACACCTGTCAAGTGGATGGCTCACTAAGAGGGATGTAAACAAATTTGTGCACAAAATTGGAGAGAAATACACTTTTTGTGCATATGGAAGATTTCTGGGATATTTTATGTCAGCTCATGAAACATGGGACCAACACTTTACATGTTGCGTTTATATTTTTGTTCAGCATAAAACACTTCAGAATATTCCCCCAAACGGATTCCAGCAGGTCTGTTGCACAGGAATATAAAATAAACAAACATCTTAGGGTGAATGGAGATCAAGTTAGCTTCCAAATGCTGAAATTTTCAAATATTCTGCTTGACCGGTCCCCTAGGGGCCCTGGTTAAAAGTAGTGCACTATAAAGGGTTCAACTGGGCCCATCCAACGGGGCCGTTAAACACCCCCTTTTCTGAAGTGATTTGGACACTGCCTGCCTGTCCTACGCCAGGCCAGGATTGCTTCCCAAATGGCACCCTATTTCCTATATGGACCCAGGTCAAAAGTTGTTCACTGTATAGGGGATATGGGGCCATTTGGGAAGCAGACCCAGGCTTCACAATGCCATTGGCTATGTGTGGTCTGAGAGTAGTGCAGTCATGGCTGGACCAGACCAATACCCACCTGCCCTCTCAGAATAGAATGGAGCACGGCTAATTGTAAACAGACTTTGTGTCCCAAATGGCACCCTATTCTCCTATGGGTCCTGGTCAAAAGTAGTGCACTACATTTGCACTACATGGGTGCCATTTGGGATGCACACAGAGCATTTTCTGGCAAATCCAAATCGAATCAAAGTGCTGGAGCCAGTAGTTACTCATGCATCTCATAGGAAATAATTCATGTGTGTTTTACGAGGACATTAGGTGGTTTAAAGATGCAGAAAAATAGCTCCTCCATTTCCTGGTTGCAAAAAGTCAAATAGTTTGCCTAATTTCAGTTAATGTGACAAAACAAGCAGTTATTGGGTAGAATCTGTACCATCTAAACTGCTGTGAAATATATTTTCCATAACCAAAAATATTGTATTTTCAGCTGTTTGAAGCTGGCTAAAATACCATCTTCAGGGAAGAACCATTGGTTTACCATATGAAAGTGACAGGTAAAGACCTTGGTGTTTTAAATGCCTGTCAATGCCATCCACATTCTTCATATCATGCAAGAAGTGAAGTAATGTCTCATAGCACAGACGAGAAGGAATGGCATAGGCCGGGCAGCACTCATTAAAAGGTCAAGAATTATCAGAGTAGGAGTGCTGATCTAAGATCAGGTTCCCACCTGTCTGTATAATCTTATTCATCGTGATCTACAAGGCAAAGCTGATCCTAAATCCACACTCCTACTCTGAGATGCTATATACTGCCCCTGACCCAATGGACCCGCAACCACCGGGCATATGATTTACCTGTGTGTTCGTATTTATGCCTGAGCAGGGAGCTGCTCTTCTGGAAGATCTTGTCACATAGGTCACAGGCATACATGCCACTCTCCAGCCGACGCATCTTCTTCTGTGGAGGGGCTGAGTCCGAGTCATTCTGCTCCTCTACCGCCGACACGCTCTCTGAACTGGTGTCAGCCTTCTCCTCCTCCTCAAAGTAAAAGAGAGATGCTTTAATCATTTATCATTATTATTAAGTATTTCACTTATTATGCTTTTCTTTACATAAACATTTTCCCAGTGCTTGCAAAGCAAAATAATTATAATGCAAAATCCGAAATCTGTTCTAATGTGACATTGCTATTACTGTATAATCATGCAAGACTAGACCATAAAAGCAGCAGTATGTTAAACACAGTGTTTCAACTGTCACAGGCCTTTGTGTCAGTTCTAGTGAGCCAGCAGGAGAACTTAGAGAGATCTGTCTGCCAGACACTGACAGACGTGGGTTTTCAGACAGACCGCGCTGTGAGCTGCTCGCACACACACACACACACACACACACACACACACACACACACACACACACACACACACACACACACACACACACACACACACACACACACACACACACACACACACACACACACACACACACACACACACACTGGAAGAATCCAACTCAACTCCAGGCTGCGGCAGATAATTCTGTCTGCTGTCATGCACGCACAGAGTATTAGGTAACTTCACCTGGTACATACATCATCCAGCTCAGGGAAGCCTGGAGGGAGCCCAAACCATTCAGCCAGGACTGCTTTCATTTTTCCACAGGCAGGGGGAAAGCGTTCCAAATTACATCCGATTCCCTATATAGTGCACTACCTTTGACCAGAGCACTATGGGCCCTGGCCAAAAGTTCTACACTATATAGGGAATAGGGTACCAATTGAGATGCAGACTTACTTCTTGGTGCTGGGTTATTCAGGCTACTCAGTAAAACTGCAGGAAACTGCAGGAAACTCACAGTGCATTCCCTCCACTGTGTTCTTCTGTTCTGCTCTTCAACTGAATCAATGTGTTCTGTTAGACATAACACTCTCCTCTGTTGGTGTGTGTGTGTGTGTGTATGTGTGTGTGTGTGTGTGGTGTGTGTGTGGTATCCCTCTCCTTCACTGATTGATTTTCCCCTAATATTGACGAATAACCATCTCTGTGTCCCATCTACTGTATATCTTCCTATTGTCTCGTCTCACACATTTCAAACATACTGAATAGCTTGCTCACAAACTAACCTGGCAGCCGTTGAGTATGACGGTCTTCTGGGCTCCGTCGGCCCCAGTGGCGTTGCTGCCTGCTTTAGTGGTGTATGTGTAGGTAAGCTGGGGGATGAGGATAGTCCGTTTGGTGGTGCCAGTGGAGATGGCCCTGAGACAGGGCACACCGCTGCCCTGGTTGGTGATGGCTACTAGCTGGGTGGTCATGATGTTAACCGGGCTGGAGGTGGCCATCTGCGGGGGGGAAGTGACGTAGATGGTGTTGGTGGTTCCCTGAGCCTGGAGCTGGGTTTGGAATCCTGGGAGCTGGGTCTGGAGCTGGGGTTGGAGCTGGGCCTGGAGCTGGGGTTGGAGCTGGGCCTGGATCTGGGCTTGGAGCTGGGGTTGGAGCTGGGACTGGAGCTGGGTTTGGAACCCTGGGAGCTGGGGTTGGAGCTGGGCCTGGAGCTGGGGATGGGACGTTTCCTTCTTCAAACAGGTGAGGTTGAGGGGTTGCTCCTGGGGGACATGGGGGACCTGGGGCTCTGATTGGGGCTGCTTGGGAAGGGACAGGTCCAGGGGAAGATCTTGAGACTCGCCCTCTGAGTCCTCCTCCGTTTTCACGATGACCCGGCCGCTGGAGGAGAGGTTTAGTGGTGAGGGAGCCGAGGCTGAGACCAAGGGGGAGGCGGAGGTCGAGGCAGGGGAACTGTTGGGAGGTTGGGAAGATGATGTCTCCTGGGTTTGGGCCGAGGCGAGTTGCTCCTCTGTCTGCTCTCCGCTCTTCTCTTGGGCCGCCTGGGTCTCTGTGCTAGGACCTGTTGAAGGTAGAGGGGAAAAGGAACCAGGGGGCTCGACAGTAATCTGACCGGACTGCATCTTCTCAAACCATTTCTTGACTATGTCCACGGGCAAGCTGACGTTGTCAGAGATCTTGGTCAGCTCTTCCTCGGTGGGCTCTGCGTTTAAGGCAAAGTAGGCCTTGAGGAGGGAGAGCAGGTTCTTCAGAGGGGGCTGGCCTGGTGTTATCCCTGCTTCTGCCAGCAGGGCGGCGATAGAGGGGTCCAGGGGGCTGCCGTCACCCCCCTCCCCATTGGTAGGTTTACAGTGCTGGAGCATGTGTAGTGCATCCAAACCACCAGGACAGTCATCACACAGCAGACATGTTGTCTTGCCTGTCTGGGCCTTTGGTGTTTCACCCTCCTTACTCTGCTCTGCCTCGGTCTGAGCCTCCTCTTTCTCCATCTCCTTCTCAGACTCAGAGTCGGGCTGCTCGGTCTTGATGATGCTGAGGTCCTGGATGAGTTTCTCTGTTACTTTGGAGGCTGGCTGTGTGTTTGTGGTGGTGGGGGCAGGGAGAGGTTCCTTCTTGAGGAGCTGAGGTGCGCTGGGCTGTTGGGCCAAGCTGGGCTCCAGGGTGTAGTTAATAATGATCTTGGTGGTTCCGTCTTGGTCCACGAAGCCAGGGAGGCTGATGGCTGAGATGACCTGCTGCCCAGCCTGCCCCACCACCCCCTGCTTGGACGTCACCAGCCCGTTGGCCGTCCCCAGCACCTGGCGAAACACGTTCCCATCCATGGCCACCTTGGATATAAGAGCACCACAATGGAAATAAGTCACTTTTGGTGCTATCCTTGATGAGTAGTGGTAATAAAGCTTAATGTTAAAATGTGTCAAATTCACTGGGATGATAGACACACCAACTGTGAGGTTAACAAATGACCACAACATCAAGGGGCTCCATACAATAGCTAGATTTGGTCATTTCTGGCCGCAAGGGGCCCTTTAAACCTTTTTGTATTTAAAAAATAATCATTTTAAATGCATGGTTGAATTCTGTTTTTAAATCGGCAAATAAATACAAATCAAACCTTGAGTACGTTCTGCAGGTCGCTGAGATTAATACTTATAGGAGACATCAAACCAACGGTGGGCAGTACCACCGCTTGGACCGTGCCCTGGGGTACCGCCATGCCACCGGTAAACACTGTCCCGTTAGTCCCTGCTGCCCCGTTAGGCCCCACTGCCACCGGCTTGTACTCATATTCCACCGGCTCTGATTTGATCTGGTTGACGGGGAGCTGCTCCTGAAGGGGCTTGCCATCTGTCTTCTCCCCCCGGAGGAGCAGTCGGGTAGGGGCTACGGGGGCAGTGCCGGAAAGCTGGTTCTGGGTGGTGGGGGTCTGGGAGGCCTTCATGACTGGTCGGGGGGTACCGTTGACAGGCACCATGCCAACACACTTCTTACTGCTGATGTGGGAGCTGTAGGACCCGGAGTGGGAAAATCGCTTCTTACAATTGTGGCACTCGTATGGCTTCTCTCCTGAGAGAAATGTGTCAAATAAGAAGAATAGAGTAATCAAATAAAGCTACTTCCAGGAAACATCTGAAAACATAAGGGTTGTGTCCCAAATGGCACCCTATTCCCTATATAGTGCACTATGTTTGACACCTACGGGCCCTGGTCAGAAGTAGTGCACTACCTGGGGAATAGGGTGCCATTTGGGATGCAGATGCACCTATTATTAACAAACAGGCTGAGGTAATGGAGTCATGTCCCTGAAGCCAACAGCAACAGAATTATGACACATTGGCCAGAAGCACAGATTCAATAATTATCATAATCAAGAATCAGAAATTATAGAGCGGCATATTATAAACATATCAAAGGAAATGGTTAGTTAGATACATCTGGACCAGCAGTGCTGTGAATATATTGGTGAGTCACTAAGATTCGGTCCCAAATGACACCCTCTTCCCTATAGCCTATAGTGCACTACCTTTGACCAGGACTGTGTCCCAATTGGCCAATAGGGCTCTGGTCAAAATTAGTGCGCTATATTAGAGAATAGGATAGCATTTGGGACTTAACCATGTGAGTCATCCCATGTGTGTGTTGCCATGGTGACCAAGGTGTTGCCATTATTACTCACCGCTGTGAATACGCAGGTGCTCCTTCAGGTGGTGCTTGTATTTAAACGCCTTGGAACACTCTGTACACATGAACTTCCTATTCCCCCCTGTTGTTGTCGTGGTTTGGGGCATGTGGCGCTAGCAGACAGACCAGAAAGACAGACGGGTGAGTGAGGACACTCTCCAGTCAACGGGTACAGCATAGTTAATTTTTGCGTCCCAAATGGAACCCTATTCCCAATGCAGTACACTACTTTTGACCAGGGTTCTGGGCTCTGGTCAAAAGTAGTGGTAAAGTAGCGTGGTATATAGGGAATAGCATGCCATTTGGGACACTGCCAATGTGTTTGTTGTGCATGGTGAGAAGCCTCTTCAGTCAACGTGTACAGTGTAGTTAATGTGTACGTTGTTCATGGGGATGTTTTGGTCTGGGTGAATATATTACATTGTCCTAGAATGTTACAACAGTACTCTGTCTAAAGTCAGTGCATACTCATGTTGCTGTCTGAAGGGCGTGTAATGCATTCCCAGTCAACAGTAATAGTAATCCTGCGTGGCTCAGTTGGTAGGACATGGTGCTTGGATGCCAGGGTTGTGGGCTACATTCCCATGGGGGACCTGTACTAAATAGCATGAAAATGTATGCAGTCACTCTGGATAAAGACATCTTGGTTCAAATTACTCTGTCAAAGAATAAAGGGAGAGTTCTGTACAGTACAATTCAAATACGGGTTTAAACATTTAATAGGTCAGCTAAAATGTTGTGTTCATCCCAAATGGCACCCTATTCCCGATGCAGTGCACATTTCTGACCAGAAAAAAGTATGCATTATATAGGGAATAGGGTTCTATTTGAGACGCAAATTGAGTTTGCATCTGTGTCAGCAGACAGTGATAAAAACAGTGCTGAGATAAGACAGAATTATGAATCGTAATGCAAAACAGAAATCCATAAAGTGAATTTATTCAACAGGAGCAGATAAACATCCAGGATTTTTTATAATATACAGTATCAGTCAAAAGTTTGGACACACCTACTCATTCAACGGTTTTTCTTTATTTTTTACATTGTAGAATAAGAGCGAAGACATCAAAACTATGAAATAACACATATGGAATCATGTAGTAACCAAAAAAGTGTCATACAATTCAAAATGCTTTATGTTTAGTGGGGTGTTAGTGGGGCTGGGAAGGATGGCTACTTCTTTAAAGTAGCCACCCTTTGCCTTGACGACAGCTTTACACACTCTTGGAATTTTCTCAACCAGCTTCACCTGGAATGCTTTTCCAACAGTCTTGAAGGAGTTCCCACATATGCTGAGCACTTGTTGGCTGCTTTTCCTTCACACTGCGGTCCAACTCATCCCTAACCACCTCAATTGGGTTGAGGTCGGGTGATTGTGGAGGCCAGGTCATTTGATGCAGCACTCCATCACTCTCCTTCTTGGTCAAATAGCCCTTACACAGCCCGCAGGTGTGTTGTGTCGTTGTCCTGTTGAAAAACAAATTATATTCCCACTAAGCCGAAACCAGATAGAATGGTGTGGTAGCCAGATAGAATGCTGTGGTAGCCATGCTGGTCATGGCTACCAGACCTGGCCGGGGTATCAGACCTGGCCGGGGTATCCTGGAAGGATATTGATCTCATCCCGTCAGTAGAGGATGCCTGGATATTTTTTTTAAATGCCTTCCTAACCATCTTAAATAAACATGCCCCATTCAAGAAATTTAGAACCAGGAACAGATATAGCCCTTGGTTCTCCCCAGACCTGACTGCCCTTAACCAACACAAAAACATCCTATGGCGTTCTGCATTAGCATTGAACAGCCCCCGTGATATGCAGCTGTTCAGGGAAGCTAGAAACCATTATACACAGGCAGTTAGAAAAGCCAAGGCTAGCTTTTTCAAGCAGAAATTTGCTTCCTGCAACACTAACTCAAAAAAGTTCTGGGACACTGTAAAGTCCATGGAGAATAAGAACACCTCCTCCCAGCTGCCCACTGCACTGAAGATAGGAAACACTGTCACCACTGATAAATCCACCATAATTGAGAATTTCAATAAGCATTTTTCTACGGCTGGCCATGCTTTCCACCTGGCTACTCCTACCCCGGTCAACAGAACTGCACCCCCAACAGCAACTCGCCCAAGCCTTCCCCATTTCTCCTTCTCCCAAATCCATTCAGCTGATGTTCTGAAAGAGCTGCAAAATCTGGACCCCTACAAATCAGCCGGGCTAGACAATCTGGACCCTTTCTTTCTAAAATTGTTGCCACCCCTACTAGCCTGTTCAACCTCTCTTTCGTGTCGTCTGAGATTCCCAAAGATTGGAAAGCAGCTGCGGTCATCCCCCTCTTCAAAGGGGGGGACACTCTTGACCCAAACTGCTACAGACCTATATCTATCCTACCATGCCTTTCTAAGGTCTTCGAAAGCCAAGTCAACAAACAGATTACCGACCATTTTGAATCTCACCATACCTTCTCTGCTATGCAATCTGGTTTCAGAGCTGGTCATGGGTGCACCTCAGCCACGCTCAAGGTCCTAAATGATATCTTAACCGCCATCGATAAGAAACATTACTGTGCAGCCGTATTCATTGATCTGGCCAAGGCTTTCGACTCTGTCAATCACCACATCCTCATCGGCAGACTCGACAGCCTTGGTTTCTCAAATGATTGCCTCGCCTGGTTCACCAACTACTTCTCTGATAGAGTTCAGTGTGTCAAATCGGAGGGTCTGCTGTCCGGACCTCTGGCAGTCTCTATGGGGGTGCCACAGGGTTCAATTCTTGGACCGAATCTCTTCTCTGTATACATCAATGAGGTCGCTCTTGCTGCTGGTGAGTCTCTGATCCACCTCTATACAGACACCATTCTGTATACTTCCGGCCCTTCTTTGGACACTGTGTTAACAACCCTCCAGGCAAGCTTCAATGCCATACAACTCTCCTTCCGTGGCCTCCAATTGCTCTTAAATACAAGTAAAACTAAATGCATGCTTTTCAACCGATCGCTACCTGCACCTACCCGCCTGTCCAACATCACTACTCTGGACGGCTCTGACTTAGAATACGTGGACAACTACAAATACTTAGGTGTATGGTTAGACTGTAAACTCTCCTTCCAGACCCATATCAAACATCTCCAATCCAAAGTTAAATCTAGAATTGGCTTCCAATTTCGCAACAAAGCATCCTTCACTCATGCTGCCAAACATACCCTTGTAAAACTGACCATCCTACCAATCCTCGACTTTGGCGATGTCATTTACAAAATAGCCTCCAATACCCTACTCAACAAATTGGATGCAGTCTATCACAGTGCAATCCGTTTTGTCACCAAAGCCCCATATACTACCCACCATTGCGACCTGTACGCTCTCGTTGGCTGGCCCTCGCTTCATACTCGTCGCCAAACCCATTCACGCAGTCTCCTCTGAACAGTTGATGTTGAGATGTGTCAGTTACTTGAACTCTGTGAAGCATTTATTTGTGCTGCAATTTCTGAGGCTGGTAACTCTAATGAACATATCCTCTGCAGCAGAGATAACTCTGCGTCTTCCTTTCCTGTGGCGGTCCTCATGAGAGCCAGTTTCATCATTGAACTTGAGGGTTTTTGTGACTGCACTTGAAGAAACTTTAAAAGTTCTTGAAATTTTCCGGATTGACTGACCTTTATGTCCTAAAGTAATGATGAACTGTCGTTTCTCTCTGCATATTTGAGGTGTTCTTGCCATAACATTGACTTGATATTTTACCAAATAGGGCTATCTTCTGTATACCCCCTTACCCTAAAGCTCAAACGCATTAAGAAGGAAAGAAATTCCACAAATGAACTTTTAACACACCTGTTAATTGAAATGCAGTCCAGATGATAACCTCATGAAGCTGGTTGAGAGAATGCCAAGAGTGGCTACTTTGAAGAATATAAAATATATTTTTATTTGTATAACCATTTTTTGGTTACTACATGATTCCATATGTGTTATTTCATTGTTTTGATGTCGTCACTATTATTCTACAATGTAGAACATAGTAAAAATAAAGAAAAACCCTGGAATGAGTAGGTCTGTCCAAACGTTTGACTGGCACTGTACATCAAGTGGGAGGACTGCCCACTTGATCGTATATTAATAACAGGCAGTCTGTGAGGGGGAGTGAGCTCAAGCAATGACAGCATTAGTGCTGCAAAAGTCTGGGAACTGTCCCAAAACACACAGGTTTTCCAGAAATCCCGTTTGGAGATCCCTGGAATCAGGCGGGAATAGGTAGGAACGCCAGAATCCTCCAACAGGGTATCCTCCAATCACAGGGACAAGGAAAGAAACAGGCACACCCGCACACACACACACACACACACACACACACACACACACACACACACACACACACACACACACACACACACACACACACACACACACACAAACCAACATGTTGGTTGTGGTACCTGTACAGGTTCCTTGTGTTGAGTCTTGTGTTGGGTCATATGACGGTCCAGCTGTGTGCGGTAGGCGAAGGTGTAGCTGCACTGGGAGCAGCTGAAGTTGTCCTCACTCTTCTCGTGGCGCAGCTTGATGTGCTCCTTCAGGGCAGTGCAGCGTTTGTAGCCCCGCGAGCAGTACGGGCAGGTCAGGAGCTGGGAAAGAGCGTCTGGCGTGCCTGTATATATAGATAGAGAGAAGGAAAATACATTAAACGTGGAAGACCACGTTTTATGTGCCAAATCACTGAAAAGCTCTGCTGTCACTCTGAAGATGGCATCATTATGAGTAGAAAAATAAGGTACGAGTTTTACGGTGCAGTGATGTACCATTCTCGTCTGGGACCCGTCTCTCAGGCATGCTCTTCTGCTCGTCCTCTGGAGCTTCGGGGTAGATGACCGCTGTATCCCCCAACTGTAGCATCTCCTCTACCAGGGCATCCTTACCCCCCTCCTCCCCCTCTTCCCCTTCCTCCTCATCCTCCTCTTCAGAGCCACAGTCCTCCTTCACTGCAAAACAGAAACACAGGGATACATGGTTTAATATATCATGAAGCTGTTGCAGGTTCAGGTTGTTTTGTATGCCTAGTGGCTCTCTCAAACATTTGTATCTACAAGGAACTCTTTGCATATAACCATAATCTGTTGACAGGTTAATGTGGACTAAAATGTCACTGCAAAATATTAGGGTTACTTCTTAACTCATCCCCAAAAGCCATGTAAACTTTAAAATCATTTCAGATCTAGTCTGTAGATTGTGATTCTGTTTAGGCATGTGGGGACATTTATTCCATGAGAGAACAGTTCTCCCTTCTCCCTCTGTGTGACTAGTCTCTCAGATAACCACAGGATTGTGTGACCAGTCATCCAGACCGTGTGCAGTGTGACAGCAGACAGCTGGAGGGCGCCTCAGGGTCTCTGTAACCTCAATCAGCCTTCAACCAGCTCTCCCTTCACACGGTATAGCCATGACTATAGCACAAGACCCTGGGCCATCTCTCTCTTTCTCTCTCTCTCTCACATATTACTCGCAAACAAACATACACACAGCACATTGGATTTCAATTACACCTGAAAACAGTGTCTAAAAGAATAACAATTCCAACCATGGCCTGAAATAATGCAAGGATAAAATGAAAACATGCATATACCAAGTTGATGTAGGCCTATGCCTTAGTAATATTGAACAAGGTGAAAGTGTGAAAGGTTAAACCATAACCACATATTAGTGTGAAACTCACCACTCCAAGCCTTCACAATGACTGACTCTTTCCATCTAATAAGGTGGCATGAGAGCCCTACAAGCTGACGAAGGCTGTCATCGAAACACGTCCATTTGACCTCTGCTGCTGCTAAAGAACATAAAATACTATTTCAGTGGGTGCAGGTTTTCCTTTTCTCTGGCCCAGGTCAGGAAGGTCTGCCTGCCATGAGAGTTAGTAGGACTGCCTGCTGGACATCCAAACTGAGATCTCCACCGGCAGCACCCTCCCCTCACTGTCGATCACTTCTTTGTCTCCTCCTTTTTTCTTCTCCAGTGACACCTTCTCTCCTCCTCCTCTCCTTTATCTCCTCCTCCTCTCCTTCTCCTCTCCTTCTCTCCTCCTCCTCTCCTTTATCCCCTCCTCCTCTCCTTCTCCTCTCCTTCTCACGCCACTCCAACAGCAGAACACCCCACTACACCTTCCTTCCCAGCCCCACTAACACCCCACTAAACGTTCCTTCCCAGCCCCACTAACACCCCACTAAACCTTCCTTCCCAGCCCCACTAACACCCCACTAAACCTTCCTTCCCAGCCCCACTAAAACCCCACTAAACCTTCCTTCCCAGCCCCACTAACACCCCACTAAACCTTCCTTCCCAGCCCCACTAAAACCCCACTAAACTTTCCTGCCCAGCCCCACTAACACCCCACTAAACCTTCCTTCCCAGCCCCACTAAAACCCCACTAAACCTTCCTTCCCAGCCCCACTAAAACCCCACTAAACCTTCCTTCCCAGCCCCACTAACACCCCACCAAACCTTCCTTCCCAGCCCCACTAACACCCCACTAAACCTTCCTTCCCAGCCCCACTAACACCCCACTAAACCTTCCTTCCCAGCCCCACGAAAACCCCACTAAACCTTCCTTCCCAGCACCACTAACACCCCACTAAACCTTCCTTCCCAGCCCCACTAAAACCCCACTAAACATTCCTTCCCAGCCCCACTAACACCCCAGTAAACCTTCCTTCCCAGCCCCACTAAAACCCCACTAAATCTTCCTTCCCAGCCCCACTAAAACCCCACTAAACATTCCTTCCCAGCCCCACTAACACCCCAGTAAACCTTCCTTCCCAGCCCCACTAAAACCCCACTAAATCTTCCTTCCCAGCCCCACTAAAACCCCACTAAACCTTCCTTCCCAGCCCCACTAACACCCACTAAACCTTCCTTCCCAGCCCCACTAAAACCCCACTAAACGTTCCTTCCCAGTCCCACTAACACCCCACTAAACATTCCTTCCCAGCACCACCTCTCTAACCACCAACTCACCCTCTATTGCGAACACAACTGTTGCATTTGTGTTGTCGAGAATGTTATACAACAGTAACATTTTCCTTGCAGACCTGTACTCCCACAAGACCTGTTAATTGAAATGCATTCCATGTACGACCTCATGATGCTGGTTGAGAGAATACCAAGAGTGTGCAAAGCCATCATCAAACCAAAGGGTGGCTACTTTGAAGAATCTCAAATAGAAAATATATTTTCACTTGTTTAACACTTTTTTGGTGTTATATGTGTTATTTCATCGTCTTGATGTCTTCACTATTATTCTACAATGTAGAAAATAGTAAAAATAAAGAAAAACCCTGAAATGAGTAGGTGTGTTCAAACTTTTGACCGGTACTCTAACTCTACCGTATAGCCTTTCTTCTTAGTAACACCATAGTAACAGATGCAGATCACATATGTTACAACAGCCAATAAGGATAAAAGAGAAACTCTGAGAAACTCTGAGAAACTTGAGCACAGGTATTGTAGTGTCCACAACGTATTGTTATTCTGTGCTACACCTCCTGTCTCAATATTGGACTCACACCACACTTATGACACACTCACGTCCTTACAAGCCTTACGAGAGAGAGAGAGAGAGAGAGAGAGAGAGAGAGAGAGAGAGAGAGAGAGAGAGAGAGAGAGAGAGAGAGAGAGAGAGAGAGAGAGAGAGAGAGAGAGAGAGAGAGAGAGAGCTTCTAACGCGAGTGGTGCAGGTGTGGCTTCATGACAATGATCAAGAGCAGTCGCTCACCGATTTGACAGCTCCAACGCAGTTACAATTCCGACACGCCAAAACATCGGCTATGCGGGTGTCGGCTATCGCCGGTTAACGCTTGATCTGATTGAATCTAGGCCTTAGAGACAATAACGAGGTCATTAAGGTTGATTAAAATGTGACACTAGAGAGGAATGTGACCTGTGTGTGTGTGTGTGTTTGACCTGAGGATGCATTGATACACAGCTCTGCTCTTCCCCTTCACCACCCTTCCTCCACTTCCTCTAATTAACACAACATACTCTGCTCAAACTGGCCTCAGGGCACACACACGACCTGGTTAACATAACTTGGTTATGATGATTTTATTTTAATTTTACCTTTATTTAACTAGGCAAGTCAGTTAAAAACAAATTCTTATTTTCAATGACAGCCTAAGAACAGTGGGTTAACTGCCTGTTTAGAAGCAGAACAACAGATTTGTACCTTGTCAGCTCAGGGGTTTGAACTTGCAACCTTCAGGTTACTAGTCCAACGCTCTAACCACTAGGCTACCCTGCCGTAACGAAAGGGAGCTTTTCTTCCTGTATACCCCTCCGTGGGAATTCTCTGAAATTTTATATAAAGTTGATTTGATAGACTCCAACCTGAGAGAGAAACTGAATTCCCATGGATGGGTTTTATGTTAGGTAGCATGGATAAGATAAGAAGACACTTGATTCTAGTATGACTGACAGTCAGAGCTACAGTTTAAAGTCTCAGTCTCCTTCACTGAAAAGACCTCTTAGAGGTTCCACCACTCAGTGGATCCGAGCCATCGCTTAATACGACCGAAACTTCAGCAGGTAGCTATAGCGTTGCCATGGGGATTAAGCATTTTAAATGGTGCCAGGACCTGTGCCAGGAGGCCCTGACCCTTCCTGCTGAGAGCAGCCCAGAGAGGGACAGGTGCAGCTTGAGAGAGACGATTCTGCCATAGAATTAGATAAAGTAGAACGGACATCCCCATTCACCAGCCACAATTGCCAGGGACAGAGCTTCTGCCCCCGTTCTACTCATTCTAATTCTATGGGCTCTGCTGCTAAAGGCCGTCTCATAAAAGGAGGGGAGGAGCCCAGGCTACAGGACTCCTGCTAACCCTCAATCCTTTCACTTCCCATGACCTCATTTTTTACCAGCTCTCCAAAACAATCCTGCTCTCTCCACCTCTCTCTCTCTGCCTCTCCCCCTTTCTCTTACTCTCTCGCTATCTTCCTTTCTCTATTTTACTCTCCTTCTCTTTCTCTCTTTCTCTCTCACTCTCTGAGCTCATTCTTCAGAGACCTCTGAGTATTTTCTTCCACATTCTTTAATTATGCTTGATCTCTCTGTGAATCATCAGACTTGAGTAATTCCCATTAAAATTCAAAAATGAATGGCAACAGTCAAAGCCTCAATGGAAAATGTTCAATATCAGTGAGGAGGAACACAGTAAATCATCAGACCTCGATTCAAATACTATTTGAAATATTTTTAAATACTTTATCTGCGTTTGATTGAGCTTGCCTGGTACAATAGCACTAATAGAATAGTTGAAAAGGTGAAAACCCCACCCATCTGGCACTCTAGGTAGGCTAGAACAAACACCCAGGTCGGAATAGCGTATGGTGCACCTCTGTTTAGGCTTTCCCACACCGCGCTACAACATTTCACACAGACCCAACTGAATGTACAACCCAACATGGGTCCAACTGCAATGGAAATGATATACTGTATATATAACCCCACATTTAAAAAATGCTATAATATACTATGGCATAAATTCACTGTAGTGTTTCTGCAGACTTTACTGTAGTATTTATAGTATAAATACTGTAGTGAAATAAAACTGTAGTGTATTCTATAGTAATACATGTAGTCTTTTGTGGATTGTCTACTGAACCAAAAAATGTACGCAACATGTAAAGTGTTGGTCCCAGTTTTCACGAGTTGAAATAAAAGATCCCAGAAATGTTCCATACGCACAAAAACGTATTTCTCTCACATTGTGTGCACAAATTTGTTTACATCCCTGTTAGTGAGCATCCTACTTTTCCAAGATAATCCATCCACCTGACAGGTGTGGCACATCAAAAAGCTGACTAAACAACATGATCATTACACAGGTGCAACTTGTTCTGGGGACAATAGAATGTGCAGTTTTGTCACACAACACAATGCCACAGATGTCTGAAGCTTTTAAGGAACATGTAATTGGCATACTGACTGCAATAATGTCCACCAGAGCTGCTGGCATAGAATGTAATGTTTAATTCTCTACCATAAGCCACCTCCAATGCCGTTTTAGAAAATTTAGCAGTACAGCCAATCAGCCTCACAACCGCAGACCATGTGTAACCACGCCAGTCCAGGACCTCCACATCCGGCTTCTTCACCTGTGGAATCGTCTGAGACCAGCCACCTGGATAGCTGGTGAAACTGAGGAGTATTTCTGTCTGTAATAAAACCCTTTTGTGGGGAAAAACTCATTCTGATTGGCTAGGCCTGGCTCCTAAGTGGCTGCTCCCCTGCCCAGTCATGTGAAATGCATTGGTCGTAACGAATTGATTTAAATTGACTGATTTCCTTATATGAACTGCAACCCAGTAAAATTGTTGAAATTGTTGCAATTCTATTTTTGTTCAGAATAGTATACTGATGTATTGAGTCTAGTGTTTTTGCAGACTGCAGTATACTGATTTATTTAGTCTAGTGTTTTTGCACACTGCAGTATACTGTAGTATTTACTGTAGTGTTTTTGCAGACTTCGGTATACTGTAGTATTTACTGTAGTGTTTTTGCAGACTTCAGTATACTGTAGTATTTACTGTAGTGTTTTTGCAGACTTCAGTATACTGTAGCATTTCCTGTAGTGTTTTTGCAGAATGCAGTTTACTGTAGCATTTACTGTAGTGTTTTTGCAGACTGCAGTTTACTGTAGAATTTACTTTAGTGTTTCTGCGGACTGCAGTTTACTGTAGCATTTACTGTAGTGTTTTTGTGAACATGACTGTTGTATTAACTAAAGTGTTTTTGTTTTATTATCTTTGACATAGAAGTGAGGAAACCTTGAGGAAACCGGCTGGAGAAATAGTAAGAGCACATTTCCCACAAGCTGTAGGTAGGTATAACTTGTGTATAAACGGATATTTCAGCGGTTTTGCTCTTTTCGATAACCTGTAGGGAACACAATATATGGTCCATACTTGGCGTAGGTTTCTCACTTATGGGTGGCACTAATTTGAACATGGGGAAGGGGAATGGCCAGGGTATACAGTATGCAAATTAAATACTGTAGTATTTACTATAGTTTTAAAAAACGGTAGTGTTTTTGCAGACATTACTGTACATAGTTTTTTTGAGTGAATAATACTATATTTACTATAGTATTCTACAAAATTCTACATATGATTGAGGGATACCACTGTGTGTAGTATAGTAAGAAATGTAGTATTAAATAGTAAAGTGTAGTATTTTTCATGTGGGACACTGCATCCAGAGTCACATAGTAAACAGTTGTAACAGTGTGTCAGAGGGCGCTACAGCTGTGCATTAGAGCACAACGTGAACAGTCTACTGAGTGGAGTAGTATATGTATTGTAGGTTTATTGTGTTGTTTATTATGATCCCCATTAGCTACTGCACATGCAACAACTACACTTTCTGGGGTCGACATAAAATGTATAAATGACAAAGTACAGAACAGTTATAGAAAATAACAAAATAAGATACATTAAATTCCCCCCAACATAAATAAGAGTTATATATTTGAAAGAAACCAAGTGACAACAAAAAAACTGTTTACACACTATTCATATATACAGTTGAAGACTGAAGTTTGCATAAAACTTAGCCAAATACATTTAAACTCAGTTTTTCACCGTTACTGACAATTAATCCTTGTAAAAATTCCCTGCCTTAGGTCAGTTAGGATCACCACTTTATTTTAAAAATGTAAAATGTGGAATAATAGTAGAGAGAATGATTTACTTCAGCTTTTATTTCTTTCATCACATTCTCAGTGGGTCAGAAGTTTACATACACTCAATAGTATTAGCATTGCCTTTAAATTATTTAACTTGGGTCAAACGTTTCGGGTAGCCTTCCACAAGTGTCCCACAATAAGTTGGGTGAATTTTGGTAAATTCCTCCTGCCAGAGCTGGTGTAACTGAGTCAGGTTTGTAAGGCGTCCTTGCTCGCACACACATTTTCAGTTCTGCCCACAAATTTTCTATGGGATTGAGGTCAAGGGCTTGTGATGGCCACTCCAATACCTTGCCTTTGTTGTCCTTAAGCCATTTTGCCACAATTTTGGAAGTATGCTTGGGGTCATTGTCCATGTGGAAGACCCATTTGCGACCAAGCTTTAACTTAACTGAACTTAACTTAACTTTAACTGATGTCTTGAGATGATGCTTCAATATATCCACATAATGTTCCTCTCATGATGCCATCTATTTTGTGAAGTGCACCAGTCCCTCCTGCAGCAAAGCACCGGCACAACATGATGCTGCCACCCCCGTGCTTCACGGTTGGGATGGTGTTCTTCGGCTTGCAAGCCTCCAACTTTTTCCCTCCAAACATAACAATGGTCATTATGGCCAAACAGTTCTATTTTTGTTTCATCAGACCAGAGGACATTTCTCCAAAAAGTACGATCTTTGTCCCCATGTGCAGTTGCAAACCGTAGTCTGGCTTTTTTTATGGTGGTTTTGGAGCAGTAGCTTCTTCCTTGCTGAGAGGCCTTTCAGGTTATGTAGATATAGGACTCGTTTTACTGTGGATATAGATACTTTTGTACCGGTTTCCTCCAGCATTGTCACAAGGTCCTTTTCTGTTGTTCTGGGATTGACTTTTCGCACCAAAGTACGTTCATCTCATCTCTATTCCTGAGCGTTATGACGGCTGCGTGGTCCAATGGTGTTTATACTTGCGTACTCTTGTTTGTACAGATGAAAGTGGTACCTTCAGGCGTTTAGAAATTGCTCCCAAGGATGAACCAGACTTGGGAGCAAGGTAGCAAGGAACGTAAGTCTTGAAATACATCCACAGGTACACCTCCAATTGACTCAAATGATGTCAATTAGCCTATCAGAAGCTTCTAAAGCCATAACATACTTTTCTGGATTTTTTTCAAGCTGTTTAAGTTAAAGGCACAGTCGACTTAGTGTATGTAAACTTCTGACCAACTGGAATTGTGATACAGTGAATTATAAGTGAAATAATCTGTCTGTAAACAATTGTTGGAAAAATTACGTGTCATGCACAAAGAAGATGTCCTAACCGACTTGCCAAAACTATAGTTTGTTAACAATACATTTGTGGAGTGGTTGAAAAATGAGTTTTAATGACACCAACCTAAGTGTATGTAAACTTTCAACTTCAACTGTACATATTCACAGTTTTGTATACAGTACAGTTGTCACGCCTGCACCCGCTCTCCCTCTCCGGCGCTCAAGGGCCAAATATGCATGCTTTTACGGTTACAGAAGTCAACAAATGAGAGCGCCTGGGGAATGGGAGTGGTGCTGGGGGCTGCAGGGCCTGGGTTAACCTCTAAATCACCAGAGGAACAGAGGAGGAGTAGGATAAGAGTACGGCTAAAGGCTAAAAGAACATAAGGGCTAGCTAAGGCATATTGATCAGGGCTGGAGGCTCTACAGTGAAATAAGACAAAAATGACTAACCAAAACAGCAATAGACAAGGCATATTGACATTAGGGAGAGGCATGTGTCGCCGAGTGATCAAAGGGTCCAGTGAGTAGTTAGGCTAGCTGGAGGCACGACGATTCAGATAGCTAGCAGGCGGGGGCTAGCAGCAGGCTAGCAGATGGGACTCAGGGGGGCATCGCAACAGGAGAGTCTGTTGAAACCCCCTCAGACGGTTACGTCGGTAGACCAGTTGTGATGGATCAGCGGGGCTCTGTGTCGGCAGCAAAGAGTAAACGCCTGGGATTCGCTGGAGCAGTGTGAGGAGGGCTAAAGGAGAATGGAGTTGAAGAGAAAAGCACGGCGGCGCAGAAGGAAGCCCGAGAGTCAGCCCCAAAAATTTATTGGGGGGGGGGCTCAGGGAGAGTGTGGCAGAGTCAGGGTTCAGACCTGAGCCAACTCCCCCTGTTTATCGTGAGGAGCCAAGGTGGAGACCAGAACCAGAGCCGGTGTTGGAGGTGAGTGAAGCAGAGACTGTGAAGGAGTTAATGGGGAAAGTGGAGGAGAGAGTTATGAGGGAGTTGCTAGGTTGGTGCTTTAGGTACGATATTCGCCCGACGGAGAGTGTCTGGGATTTGATGGCACCTGGGTCAGCGCTCCATACTCGTCCTGAGGTGTGTGTTAGTTGGCTGGTGAAGATTGTGCCAGCCTCACGCACTAGGCCTCCTGTGTACCTACCTAGCCTTACACGTCCTGTGCCAGCCCTGCTCTCAGGCTCTCCAGTACACCTTCACGGTCCGGTCCATCCTGCGCCACCTTCACACACCAGTCCTCCGGTGGCAGCTCCCCGCACCAGGCTTCCTGTGCGTGTCCTCGGCCCAGTACCACCAGTGCCAGCACCACGCACCAGGCCTTCAGTGCGCCTCGCCTGTTCAGTGCTGCCAGAGCCTTTCTCCTCTCCAGCGCTGTCGGAGTCTCCCGCTTGTTTAGCGCTGTCGGAGTCTCCCGCCTGTTTAGCGCTGCCAGAGCCTTCCTCCTCTCCAGCGCTGCCGGAGTCTCCTGCCTGTTCAGCGCAGCCTGAGCTTCCAGTCTGCATGGAGCAGCCAAGAGCTTCCAGTCTGCATGGAGCAGCCAGAGCTGCCAGTCTGCATGGAGCAGCCAGAGCTGCCAGTCTGCATGGAGCAGCCAGAGCTGCCAGTCTACATGGAGCAGCCAGATCTGCCAGTCTTCATGGAGCAGCCAGAGCTGCCATTCTGCATGGAGCAGCCAGAGCTGCCAGTCTGCATGGAGCAGCCAGAGCTGCCAGTCTGCATGGAGCAGCCAGAGCTGCCAGTCTGCATGGAGCAGCCAGAGCTGCCTGTCTGCATGGAGCAGCCAGAGCAGCTAGAGCCGCCAGTCAGCCAGGATCTTCCAGATCCGCCAGTCAGCCAGGATCCGCCAGTCAGCCAGGATCTTCCAGATCCGCCATTCAGCCAGGATCCACCATTCAGCCAGGATCCGCCATTCAGCCAGGATCCGCCAGTCAACCAGGATCTGCCGGAACCGCCAGTCAGCCAGGATCTGCCAGAACCACCAGCTAGCCAGGATCTGCCAGAACCAACTACCTGCCTGAGCTTCCTCTCAGTACTGGGCTTCCTCTCAGTGCTGAGCTTCCCCTGAGTGCTGAGCTTCCCCTCAGTGCCGAGCTTCCCCTCAGTGCCGAGCTACCCCTCAGTCCCGAGCTTCCCCTCAGTCCCGAGCTTCCCCTCAGTCCCGAGCTTCCCCTCAGTCCCGAGCTTCTACCTCAGTCCCGAGCTGCCGCTCAGTCCAGTGGGGTCCTTGGTGAGGGTTATTAGGCCAAGGTCGGCGGCGAGGGTCGCCAATCAAAGGACGCGTTACAGGAGGACTAAGACCTGGTTGGAGTGGGGTCCACGTCCCGAGCCGGAGCCGCCACCGTGGACAGACGCCCACCCGGACCCTCCCCTATGGGTTTAAGTGTGCGGCCAGGAGTCCGCACCTTGGGGGGGGGGGTTCTGCCACGCCCTGGTCTTAGTATTTTGTGTTTTCTTTATTTATTTGGTCAGGCCAGGGGTGTTCTAGCAAAGTCTATGGTTGCCTGAGGCGGTTCTCAATCAGAGGCAGGTGATTCTTGTTGTCTCTGATTGGGAACCATATTTAGGCAGCCATATTCTTTGAGTGTTTTGTGGGTTATTGTTCCTGTCTCTGTGTTAGTTGTCACCAGATAGGCTGTATAGGTTTTCGCGTTACGTTTGTTGTTTTGTATTGTTTGTTTGTTCATTTTCATTAAAGAACATGAGTAACCACCACGCTGCATTTTGGTCCACTCCTCCTTCAACAGAAGAAAACCGTAACAGATTGACACCATGGTCAATATTGAATGTTTATCATTTTAAGCTTGGAAAAGACACCCTTAAACACAGACTTGGGACCACACACCCCACTCCACTGAATAGCAGGCTAGTGATTGCTTTGCAATGCTTGTTGTTAGTCACTGACCCCATCCAAACCACTCATTGTTGAATTTGCGATTTCCAACTTGTTGTGTAATGATTATGTCCAATGGCCGATGAGCACCGATATGTTTTATCTATAATTTCTCTACATTAATTCTCTTCATTATGACAAGGATTAAAAAGGATTTGCCAGTAGACTGTCGACTTGATTCATGATGATGACTGCTAGCTTGCTAGCTAAGATTTTGAAAGTCCATTCAAAGCTGCTGAAGATATAACATGATTTTACATAATTTTATCTGTGGATGGGCGCTTCTAATGTAAATCTATGGCAGCACCCAAGGGGCTTGAATATTCTAGCTCTACCCATAGATTTAGCGGTAACGTAATGTTCCCATGAGTGACAGAACACTGAGCCAATCGCGGCACAACTAGAGAACGTGACCAACCCCTACACTCTGTATTTTCTGCTGGCTGCCCCACCACCACAGAAAGCACAGGGCTAGGCTGAAACACCTGCATTTTGGAGCTGCCTTACTCAAGGAAGCACTCACTTTTTTTGCATACTGATATGTGACACGTATTAATGCGAAAATAACATGCAAAACAGGCACCCCCTGGGGTTTTTCTTTATTTAAAAAAAAGTTCTACATTGTAGAATAATAGTGAAGACATCAAAACTATGAAAAAACACATATGGAATCATGACCTAACCAATTTTCTTTAAAACAAATCAAAATATATTTTACATTTCAGATTCTTCAAAGTAGCCACCCTTTGCCTTGATGACAGCTTTTTACACTCTTGGAATTCTCTCAACCATCTTCATCAGCTAGTCACCTGAATGCATTTCAATTAGCAGGTGTGCCTCGTTAAGAGTTCATTTGTGGAATTTCTTTCCTTCTTAATGCATTTCAGCCAATCAGTTGTATTGTGAAAAGGTAGGGGTGCTATACAGAAGATAGCCCTATTTGGTAAAACACCAAGTTCATATTATGGTAAAACAGCTCAAATAAGCAAAGAGAAACGACAGTCCATCATTACTTTAAGACATGAAGGTCAGTCAATCCAGAAAACTTCAAGAACTTTTAAAGTTTATTCAATTGCAGTCACAAAAACGATAAAGCGCTAAGATGAAACTGGCTCTCATGAGGACCGCAACAGGAAAGGAAGACCCAGAGTTACCTCTGCTGCAGAGAATAAGTTCATTAGAGTTCACAGAGTTCCAGTAACAGACACATCTCAACATCAACTGTTCAGAGGAGACTGTGTAAATCAGGCATTCATGGTCGAATATCTGCAAAGAAATCACTACTAACGGATACCAACAAGAAGAAGAAGAATCTTGCTTGGGCCAAGAAACACGAGCAATAGACATTAGACCGGTGGAAATCTGTCCAAATTTGAGATTTTTGGTTCCAACCACCGTGTCTTTGTGAGATGCAGAGCACGTGAACTGATGATCTCAGCATGTGGTTCCCACCGTGAAGCGAGGAGGTGTGATGGTGTTTTGCTGGTGACACTGTCAGTGATTTAGAATTCAAGGCACACTTAACCAGCATGGCTACCACAGCATTCTGCAGCGATATGCCATCCCATCTGGAGTGCCCTTAGTGGGACTATAATTTGTTTTTCAACAGGACAATGACCCAACACAGCTCCAGGCTGTGTAAGGGCTATTTGACCAAGAAAGAGAGTGATGGAGTGCTGCATCAGATGACCTGGCCTCCACAATCACTTGACCTCACCCAACCTATTTTTATTTATTTAACCTTTAACCTTTATTTAAACAGGCAAGTGAGTTAAGAACAAATTCTTATTTACAATGACGGCCTACCCAGGCCAAACCCTAACCCGGACGACTTAGACCACTGCACCACTCGAGATGAGTTGGACCGCAGAGTGAAGGAAAAGCAGCCAACAATTGCTCAGCATATGTGGGAACTCCATTCAATCTCTGTCTTTTGTTTGACAAGCTCTTTCATTAACTGAGTTGAACATCAAATTAATCCACCCCCACGGACGGGCTGGCCACCACAGAGATGGAACTGTTCTATTATCTATGTTGGCCTGTTTTATTCCTCAAGCTTCTGAAGTAGCAACAGTGTAGAATGATGGAGACAGAAACGAGAGAGGAGACCAAAACATAACCAGCTGAGAGTCGAGTGTAGAGAGTAAGACACACTACTAATATGTTATACAATCCTCCCTGCCTCTCCTCCCCCAGCACAGTGCTCTATGGGCTGATTCTGACCCGAGTTAAGTGAGTGTAGAGAGTAAGAGACACTACTAATATGTTATACAATCCTCCCTGCCTCTCCTCCCCCAGCACAGTGCTCTATGGGCTGATTCTGACCCGAGTTAAGTGAGTGTAGAGAGTAAGAGACACTACTAATATGTTATACAATCCTCCCTGCCTCTCCTCCCCCAGCACAGTGCTCTATGGGCTGATTCTGACCCGAGTTAAGTGAGTGTAGAGAGTAAGAGACACTACTAATATGTTATACAATCCTCCCTCCCTCTCCTCCCCCAGCACAGTGCTCTATGGGCTGATTCTGACCCGAGTTAAGCGGACGTAAATGGAAAGTAATCCCCTTTTTATGCACTTTTCTCTCAGTGCGTATTCTGACCTTGAATTTAAACATGAGAATAGCATGCTATTCGAGATGAAGGTGTGGCGGAGTGTGTCTACAGATACACCGTATTCTGAGCTTGACTTAATTCTCTCATAATATGCACTAGGAAACCATGAATAAGGTCTAGCGAACCTCCCGGTTCCAAGAGGAAAAAGCATGTCTTTTTTCCTAATAGAAAAAACAAAAGCTACTGATAACAGCTGGGTAAATGAGTAACACGTTTGGAGATGGGTTTTCCTTATGATCTCTGGGGACGAATGTGAAACCAGTCAAATAGAAGCAAACTGAAAATCATATAAACATGACATATATTGTGGCCCCTTTTCCACAGTAAAGTAGGCTATAAATAACTGCGCCTTTATTTAGACATTTTATTGCGTGCCATCATAATTTGCGTGGATGACATTTGGAGATGCTTCTGTAGGTTTGAAGCTGACGAGTTGATGTATGCGCTTTAGAACGTTTTAATTATATAACCAGGCTTTTCACCTTTTTATTTTACAATTTGTATAGCGTTAAATATTAGCCACCATCAGTAATACCCACATACATTTATAACTGTCACCTTAGTGTTAGTTTCCTTCATTTGTAGTTTATATTTTGCATCATTCCATTTCATTCCGTTTACGTTTCTTTCCTCTGTCATGTCTGTGTAGTTGTTCCTGGTGGTGGCTAGCATTAGTGGATCATATTAAGCTAATAATGTGCACTAATTTGGGACATGTAGCCTGTTTGAATCATTATGGAACGCACAATTTACGAGGACTCGGCCACTGTCATACAGTTCCATGATTAGTGAGGATTAGGGTAGATTTATAGGATTAATGTTCAACCGTTAATGTACACTTTTTTCAACCTTCCAATATTTTACTGAAGGAACTTGAATATGAACATTTTCAGGATGAATCAAACCACTGTATTTTTGATTCATCAATACATATTGTGCGTAAAGGCTCTCCAAACCAGATTTTTTATGATTCAGACATACTTTACTAACCCTAAATAATCTACAAAATCTGAGTGTTTTTAAATCTACCAATTGGTGCTGAAACAGAGACGAATATGCATATATTTAGATGGCTTCCTTTCACTAATCCCTGTATTCTGAACCCGTTCTCTTGATGTATTCTAGTCTATCGACAAAATTGTAATTAAAGGTAAACCATATTTAAAGGACTGGCTTAAGATAATTGTCCTGAAAACCCTATTGAATGAAAACTCCACGAGAAAATCTGTTGGCCAGCAAGTGGGAGGGTTTTCAGCAGTTTAATTAAATGTATTCAGCGTGCGCAAAGGGAACCACACCTGCAAAGCCTGTTACGCACCTGCTTGAGGCAAGGCTGAATACCAACTACTGACAAGTACGTAGGAAAAGGCGTGCATAGGAAAAACGTACATTTCCTAAATCGGAATCGGGCCCATAGTGCACTTCAGACTGTACAAATGGTGTAGAGTGGAGTGGCTCAGCGTCTGATTTAGCAGTGTAAAGTCAGATGTTTTTCTATTATCAGGCCAATCGAATGAGGTGACAGCAGCCATTACCTGCTGCAGTATATATCTCTTCTGCTAGGCAGGAGAGGAGGGGAACTAGAGCAGGGACCAGGCTTAAATATACAGAGGAGAGCCTTTCACATAACTCAACCTAGGTTTTAGTCAACACAGAGTGAGAAAGGGAGGGGGTGGAGACAGAGAGTTTAACACTGAGAGTGCTAGGTTTACTGAGGTAGGTGGGTGCAGATGGTTCGCTACAATGCATTCGGAAAGTATTCAGACCCCTTGACTTTTTCCACATTTTGTTACGTTAAAACCTTATTCTAAAACAATACACAATACTCCATGATGACAAAGCAAAAACTGTTTTTTTGAAATTTTTGCAAATGTATTAAAAATGAAAAAAAACAGAAATACCTTATTTACATAAGTATTCAGACTTTTTCTATGAGACTCGAAATTGAAGGTGTGTGCATCCTGTTTCCATTGATCATCCTTGAGATGTTTCTACAACTTGATTGGAGTCCACCTGTGGTACATTCAAATAATTGGTAATGATTTGGAAAGGCACACACCTGTCTATATAAGGTTCCACAGTTAACAGTGCATGTCAGAGCAAAAACCAAGCCATGAAGTCGAAGGAATTGTCCGTAGAACTCTGAGACAGGATTGTGTCGAGGCACAGATCTGGGGAAGGGTACCAAAAAGTTTCTGCAGCATTGAATATCCCCAAGAACACAGTGGCCTGAGTTTGGAACCACCAAGCTGGTCACCCGCCAAACTAAGGGGGGACGACAGCATTGTAATGGTGCCAGCATGGCGATGGCAGCATCATGCTGTGGGGATGTTTTTCAGCAGCAGGGACTGGGAGACTAGACAGGATCGAGGGAAAGATAAACAGAGAAAAGTACAGGGAGATCCTTGATGAAAACCTGCTCCAGGGAACTCAGGACCTTGGAGTGGGGTAAACATTCACCTTCCAACAGGACAACGAACCTAAGCACACAACCAAGACAACGCAGGAGTGGTTTATGGACAAGTCTCTATATGTTCTTGAATGGCCCAGCCAGAGGCCGGACTTGAACCTGATCGAACATCTCTGGAGAGACCTGAGAATAGCTATGCAGCGACATTCCCCGTCCAACCTGACAGAGCTTGAGAGGATCTGCAGAGAAGAATGGGATAAACTCCCCAAATACAGGTGTTCCAAGCTTGTAGTGTCATACCCAAGAAGATTCAAGGCTGTAATCGCTGCTAAAGGTGCTTCAACAAAGTACTGAGTAAAGGGTCTGAATACTTATGTAAATTTGATATTTCAGTTTTTTATTTTTAATAGATTTGCAAACATTTCTAAAAACCTGTTTTTGCTTTGTCATTATGGGGTGTTGTGTGTAGATTGAATAGGAATTTTAGAGTAAGGCTGTGAAGTAACAAAATGTGGAAAACGTCAAGGGGTCTGAATACTTTCTGCATGCACTCTATATAGCCATTTCAAATAAGATGCTCTCTCTCTCTCTCTCTCTCTCTCCCCTCTTTCCCCCCTCTATTTCTCTCTCGGTGTATTTAGGAGTCCAGCCAAAACCAAATGGAGTTTTTATTTTACTAATTATCCCTGCAGTAGAGGAAATTACCAGCATTAAGCACCAACAGGGTCAACAGAGACTGTTTGTTTTGGGCAGTGACTTAAAGTGATGGAGGTTAGAAAGAGTGTAAGAGGTCAGGGTTATTGAGAGAGAGCGAGAGCGGGAGAGAGAGTTTGTCTGCCAGCCTACCTACCTATCAGACAGATTATTTCATTTATAGTTCACAATTCCAGTGGGTCAGAAGTTGACATACACTAAGTAGACTGTCCCTTTAAACAGCTTGTAAAATTCCAGAAAATTGTCATGGCTTCTGATAGGCTAATTGACATAATTTGAGTCAATTGGAGGCGTACCGGTGGTTGTATTTCAAGACCGACCTTCAAACTCAGTGCCTCTTTGCTTGACATCATGGGAAAATCAAAAGAAATCAGCCAAGACCTCCGAAAAAAAATTGTAGACCTCAACGAGTCTGGTTCACACTTGGGAGAAATTTCCAAATGTCTGAAGGTACCACGTTCATCTGTACAAACAATAGTATGCAAGTATAAACACCATGGGACCACACAGCTGTCATACCACTCAGGAACTGTCCTGTCATACCGCTCTGTCTCCTAGAGATTTATGTACTTTGGTGCGAAAAGTGCAAATCAATCCCAGAACAACAGCAAAGGACCTTGTGAAGATTCTGGAGGAAACAGGTACAAAAGTATATACATCCACAGTAAAACAAGTCCTATATCTACATAACCTGAAAGGCCGCTCAGCAAGGAAGAAGCCACTGCTCCAAAACCACCATAAAAAAAGCCAGACTACGGTTTGCAACTGCACATGGGGACAAAGATCGTACTTTTTGGTCCTCTGGTCTGATGAAACAAAAATAGAACTGTTTGGCCATAATGACCATTGTTATGTTTGGAGGAAAAAGGCAAAGGCTTGCAAGCCGAAGAACACCATCCCAACCGTGCATGCAGGCATGGAGTTGGCAGCATCATGTTGTGGGGGGGCTTTGCTGCAAGAGGGACTGGTGCACTTCACAAAATAGATGGCATCATGAGGAGGAACATTATGTGGATATATTCAAGCAACATCTCAAGACATCAGTCAGGAAGTTAAACCTTGGTCGCAAATGGTCTTCCAAACAGACAATGACCCCAAGCCTACTTCCAAAGTTGTGGCAAAATGGCTTAAAGACAACAACGGCAAGGTATTGGAGTGGCCATCACAAGCCCTGACCTCAACCCTATAGAAAATTTGTGGGCAGAACTGAAAAAGCGTGTGCGAGCAAGGAGGCCTTACAAACCTGACTCCGTTACACCAGCTCTGTCAGGAGGAATGGGCCAAAATTCACCCAACTTATTGTGGGATGCCTGTGGAAGGCTACCCAAAATGTTTGACCCAAGTTAAACAATTTAAAGGCAATGCTACCAAATACTAATTGAGTGTATGTAAAACTTCTGACCCACTGGGAATGTGATGAAAGAAATAAAAGCTGAAATAAATCATTTTCTCTACTATTACTCTGACATTTCACATTCTTAAAATAAAGTGGTGATCCTAACTGACCTAAAACAGGGAATTTATACTATGATTAAATGTCAGGAATTGTGAAAAACTGAGTTTAAATGTATTTGGCTAAGGTGTATGTAAACTTCCGATTTCAACTGTACCTACCTACCTATCTGCCTACCTACCTACCTGCCAACTACCTACCTACCTACCTACCTACCTACCTACCTACCAACCTACCTGCCTACCTACCTGCCTGCCTGCCTGCCTGTCTGCCTGCCTGTCTGCCTGTCTGTCGTACTGTCTGTCATCAATGGGAATAGTTGTTTTGAGGGTGAAATTTCAACCACAGGATTATGTCATCATCAAATCAGGCTTTATTTAAACAGCACATTTCAGACATGGAATGCAACACAATGTGCTTCACAGGAATAAACAAATAAAAACATATTTACTACACAACAAACATAAGAGGATAGAAAACTAAAGAATAACAATAAAAACCGAATGACTAAAAAGCACCCTTGAGGAACAGCAAAGCCAAAAAGGTGTGTTTTAAGATCTCTTTAAAAAATGGCCACAGTTTTGTCCCCCCTCAGGTTCTCTGGTAGGCTATTCCAGAGGCTGGGGGCATAGTACCTGCCTCTCCATGGTTTTTGGTCCTAGGCTTTGGGATAGTTAAAAGGCCAGTGCCAGAGGACCTGAGGGACCTACTGGGTACATAACTTAAAAGCATGTCTGGCATGTATTGGGGTGCATAATGGTGGAAGGATTTAAAAACCAAAATAATAATCTTAAAATGAATTTTAAAACTCACAGGCAGGTGGTGCAGAGATCTGGTCTTGGTCAGTACCCATGCTGCAGCATTCTGTATGTTTTGCAGTTGACCAATGGCTTTCAAAAGTTCCCAGAAGTCGTACTACATTCGCCAAGCATACAAGCAATGGACACTATTTCTTCAGAAAATGGGAGTGGCTTCACAACATTCTAGCATAGCATTACAGCAGTTGCTTGTATGTACCGGTATGTTGTGTTGATTATTCACGTCATTATTAGCTAAGCGGTACTGTTGTTGTGCGTTCTCAATGGATTTTGTTAATGAAGTCGTAAGATGTCTAGCTAGTAATTTGTTAGCCATACTAACAAGCTAGCAAGTTGCATATCAACAGCATCAACTTCCAGTAGACAGGCGAAGCGCTAGTCCACTCAACTGAAAGGATGTCGTTTGTTTACAGTATACTGAAATTAACTAATAGTATGTAGTATATACTCATTAAGTATGTAGTATACAGTAAGTTAGTATGTTAGTATTCAAACACAGCTCTGGTGTTTTATCTTTTTTGCCTGTGAATTAAAATATGCGGCCAGATTCTCTCTCTGTGCTTTGGCTCCAACAATAATTACCTCATTCTTGTCTTGATTTAGCTTAGGAAGTTGTGAGCCATCCAAGTATTTAAAAAACTAACACATTCTAATAATTTATCCGTGGAGCTAAAATCCTCTGGTGACACAAAAATGTAAAGTTGTGTATCGCCTGCATAGTATTGAAAATCTATGCTGTGCTTTCTGATAAACTGAACAGTACCGGACCCAAAATCGAACCTTGTGGAACCATTTTCTTTGAGTTATGTTCACCAAGGGTGACAAAAAACTATTGACCGGTAAACTAGGTCTTAATCCATTTAAAAACTGGACCGGAGAGGCCAACCCACTTCTCCAGTCTGTCCAGAAGAACATCATGGTCAACAGTGTTAAATGCAGCACTTAAATCCAAAAATACAAGGACAGAGAGCTGTGGTGGCTCTAAGATAATTTACCACTTTAACTAAGGCAGTGGTGGGCCCGAAAACCAGAATTGAAAAATAAAAAATAAAAACAATTGGCACTTAAAAAAACATTTAGGTGTTTGAAAACCAATTTCTCCAAAATGTTGCTTAATATTGGATGGTTGGAGATTGGCTGGCAACTGTTAAGAGCTGGAGAATCTAGATTACTTTTCTTCAGAAGGGGTTTCACCATAGCAGTTTTTAATGCAGTGCCTGTGAACAGGGAGGGATTAACAATAGCTTGCACTTCTTCAGATATAAAATAAAACCTGTTTTGAAGAAGGTGGTGGGGATAGGATCGAGAACGCAGGTAGAAGGCTTAAGTAGTGATATCACTTTCCTGAGCATGTCTATGTCAACCAGGGAAAATAAATCCATAGTGCCTCTGCGTGGTAAACTAGGGCACATATCAACAAACTTCTCATCAGGTCTTGCTTGACTTATACCCAGTCTAATGTTTGTTATGTTATCTTATGTCGCAAACTCATCACATTTAGATGTGGAGAAAAGTTCACAGATTTTCAGGGTTAGGATTTATCAGGCCATCAATGGTTGAGAAGAGCACTCTCACATTATTCTGATTATTAGTGATCAAGTTAGAAAAATAAGCCAGTGTGGCATTTCCAATTGCCTTGTTATATATGCCAAGTTGCTCTCTCAGAATATCATAATGGCCTGCAACGTTGACTCCCCACTCCCACTCTGCCTTTCTGCAATTTCTCTATAATTTATTAGTTTCTTCACTCATCCAAATGGGTATCCGTTTGGATGTGGCCTTTTCAACTTTACTTTAGCTATGGCATCAATGGTTGCCCTTAATTTGCTATTAAAGTTATCAACTAAATCACCACAAGAGGAAGGCAGAATAGGTGATGGAGTATTGTTCTTCTACTCAATAAAATCTGTAGCAACTTCAGAGATAAGATAGTGTTTCTCAATAATGCATTCAGTATTAACCTGTGCTATGGCAACAAGGTAGATACAAATACACAGTGGTGATCAGATAAAGCAGCATCAACAGTAGAAAGCCCCTTGGTAATAACCAGGTCCAGAGTATGGCCACGGTTATGGGTGGGCCCAGTAAAACATGTTGGATAAAGTCCATAGAGCTCAAAAGATTCATAAATTCAATGGCCTTGGAGTCAGTCTCTTTGTCAACATGAATATTAAAATCACCCAACACAATGATTTTTATCATAGTTCTCAAGGACAACAGACAATAGTTCAGATAAATCAGTAAATAAAGTGGGGCAGTGCTTTGGTGGCCTATACAGGGTTATGGACAGCACTGGTGGCTGATATTTAAACAGTATAGCATGATGCTCTAAAGACCCAAAGTCGCCAAATGAAATGTCCTAACAGCTGAGAGCATTAGTAAAAATAGAGGCTGCCCCTCCACCCTTTTCCCCTTTTTTGATAGAGTATGAAAAGCTGTAGTTTACGAGAAAGGTTTCACTAGTGATTGCTCTAATATTTAAAAGTACCATATTCAATTAGTGTGGGTCACTCTGCCTTGGGGCGTATGCCTAGAGGTAACCAATGGAATAACAACCACATTATTAACGTTACAACAACATTTTCTGACAGTCTCCAATCTATCAGAATGGTAGGAGATGACAGTTTGTATAAACTCACTAGAAGAGTTAAAGGAACATAAATTAGGTTACTTACAGTAACCATAGTGCCATTTCTGCAGGAGTTGATATGGTTTCCAAGTTCTCTGTTTGCTTATTCTGAAAGGGAGAACTGGAGCACTACCAGACCCTGTCTGTCAGTCTCTAAAACAGTTTGTGATGTTGCTGGAAATAATCGTGGAACCTCTGCGGTTAGGGTGACCCCGTTTCTTTTAGAAAGTGCTGGTTACTCCCAAAGAAAATCAAAGTTGTCACAAAAAGAGACATTCCTGTCGTTGCAAAGTTTTTTCAGGTACTCTTTTAGGGCAGAGTCGGCTCAAACGTTCTGAATCGGTAGAACGGGAGGGGGCCAGAGATAATGTTTCTCTTCCCTGTGCGAGCGTGGGTCTTTAAAAAAAAATGGTAGTCCTCCCTCAGTTCCTCAGATTGCCTAAAACGAAGGTTGTTAAAACCTACGTGGAGTAGTTGGCCATAATTGTGGGGAGGAAAGAGCTGATGTCATGGTCACAGGCTCCTGGGTGACAGTGGAACTTTGTCGGTCTACAGAAATCTCTCACCATCGAGCTGCCCACAGTGATGGTGGTTATAAGGACCGACGCCAGAGATGAGAAGCGGTATGAAGAGTCAACATTTAATGAGGAACGGATGGGTAACAGGACAGGAACGGCGTCAGCACACGGGTATACAAAGACATACGGGCATTAATGCATCTGTGGGGAACAGAGATGGGGAACTGACAAGTATAGGGGAGGTAATAAACAGGGGATTGAGTCCAGGTGAGTCCAATAATACGCTGATGCGCGTGACAGGGAAAGGCTGGTGTGCGTACTGATGGTGGCAGGAGTGCGTAATGCTGGGGAGCCTGGCTCCTTCGCACGCCAGGGAGGGAGAGTGGGAGCAGGTGTGACAGGTGGTAGTGATGGAATCCGATGGGGAAATGACCTGCTGAACTGTGGTGGCCGTGGGGGAGGGTGCCACAAGGCGTTCGCTGGCTGTTGGTATAAGCGCAGGATTCGTGCTGACTCCCGGGGCTGGTAGGTCCGTCTCAAGAGGGGCAAAGCTGCTTGATAGCTGGATCGGATCTTCTCAGATAGATGGGTGTCCAGGTCTCCCATGTGGCCGTGCAGTTGAGTTTAACATCTGTCCATTAGATCAACACCGCCCAAATCATTGACAGCTTTGCATTTAAAAGTGAGATCGGTTTGCCTGGTTTACAGCAAGGTCAGTGTACATGTCATTCGTGCTCATCGTGTTAAGCAGGTTTTCATTTTCTCGCCGCCTGCTAACAGCCAGAGGATCTCTTTCCTAAGATGCTTGATGGTGGTGGATTTGGGGCAGACAAATCTCTAAATTCTCTACCACATCTCCGGATTCCAACCGCTAGCTCTGAACCTTTACACCGGATCATCGCAGCTAGCTACTCCTGGCTAACGTCTCTGTCCCAAAGAAGCAAGCACCAGTTAGCCTTGAGCTAGCCTCAAGCTAGGCCCATTGGGGTGACAGGTAGCCTAGAGGTTAGAGTATTGGGCCAGTAACCAAAAGGTTGCTAGATTGAATCCCCGAGCTGACAAGGAAAAATCTGTCGTTCTGCCCCTGAACAAGACAGTTAACCCACTGTTCCTAGGCCGTCATTGTAAATAAGAATTTGTTCTTAACTGACTTGTCAAGTTAAATAAAGGTTAAATAAATAAATCTCCCGGCTTGCCGAAGAGGTCCACCAGCTAATTCTTGGGCTACAATACTTCTTTTGCCAATTGGCCTGGACCATTTACTGCCGACGACTGGTCTGCCGATGTAATGTCCGAGGTGGTTTCAACAGTCTCTTCCGTTGTGACATCGCCGAAGGCCCATCTGCTATCCCCGGCATGCTAGCTGTATGATTCGCTGTGTCTCCAGCTCGTCTAGCGTAGTAGTGACTACTGAATCGGCTCCCTGACTCACCCATTGCTACTCATTGGAATGTCAATATGACTTGTCTATTGCTGTTTTGATTAGTGATTGTTGTCTTATTTCACTGTAGAGCCCCCAGCCCTGCCCAATATGCCTTAGATAACCCTTTTATCCCACCCCCCACACATGCAGTGGCCTCAGCTGGCTTAACTGGTGCCTCTAGAGACAAAACCGCTCTCATCGTCACTCAATGCCTAGGTTTACCTCCACTGTACTCACATCCTACCATACTCTTGTCTGTACATAATGCCTTGAATCTATTCTTCCATGCCCAGAAATCTGCTCCTTTTACACTCTGTTCTGAACGCAATAGATGACCAGTTCTTACAGCCTTTAGCCGTACCCTTATCTTACTCCTCCTCTGTTCCTCTGGTGATGTAGTTGTTAACCCAGGCCCTGCAGCCCCCAGCACCACTCCCTTTGCCCAGCTGCTCTCGTGTGTTGACTTCTGTAACCGTAAAAGCTTTGGTTTCATGCATGTTAACATTACAAGCCTCCTCCCTAAGTTTGTTTTATTCACTGCTTTAGCACACTCCGCCAACCCTGATGTCCTAGCCGTGTCTGAATCCTGGCTTAGGAAGGCCACCAAAAATCCTGAAATTTCCATCCCCAACTACAACATTTTCCAACAAGATAGAACTGCCAAAGGGGGCGGAGTTGCAATCTACTGCAGAGATAGGGGGAGGGGGAGACACTCTACACCCAAATTGTTGTAGACCTATATCCATCCTGCCCTGTATTTCTAAAATCTACGAAAGCCAAGTTAACAAACAGATCACCGACCATTTCGAATCCCACCGTACCTTCTCCACTATGCAATTTGGTTTCCGAGCTGGTCATGGGTGCACCTCAGCCACGCTCAAGGTCCTAAACGATATCATAACCGCCATCGATAAAAGAAAGTACTGTGCAGCCGTCTTCATCGACCTGGCCAAGGCCTTCGACTCTGTCAATTACCACATTCTTATCGGCAGACTCAATAGCCTTGGTTTCTCAAATGACTGCCTCGCCTGGTTCACCAACTACTTCTCAGATAAGTTCAGTGTATCAAATCGGATGGCCTGTTGTCCGGACCTCTAGCAGTCTCTATGGGGGTGCCACAGGGTTCAATTCTCGGGCCGACTCTCTTCTCTGTATATATCAATGATGTCACTCTTGCTGCTGGGGATTCTCTGATCCACCTCTACGCGGATGACACCATTCTGTATACATCTGGCCCTTCTTTGGAAACTGTGTTAACAAACCTCCAAACGAGCTTCAATGCCATACAACACTCCTTCCGTGGCCCGCACCCGCCCGCCCGACTAGCATCACTACTCTGGACGCTTCTGACCTTGAATATGTGGACAACTACAATTACCTAGGTGTCTGGTTAGACTGTAAACTCTCCTTCCAGACTCGCATTAAGCATCTCCAATCCAAAATTAAATCAAGAATCGGATCCCTATTTTGCAACAAAGCCTCCTTCACTCATGCCAACAAACATACCCTCGTAAAACGGACTATCCTACCGATCCTTGACTTCGGCGATGTCATTTACAAAATAGCCTCCAACACTCTACTCAGCAAACTGGATGTACTCCATCTCAGTGCCATCCGTTTTGTCACCAAAGCCCCATAAACTACCCACCACTGCGACCTGTATGCTCTCGTTGGCTGGCCCTCGCTACATATTCGTCACCAAACCCACTGGCTCCAGGTCATCTATAAGTCTTTGCTCGGTAAAGCCCCACCTTATCTCAGCCCACTGGTCACCATAGCAACACCCACCCATTGCACGCGCTCCAGCAGGTATATTTCACTGGTCATCCCCAAAGCCAACACTTCCTTTGGCCGCCTTTCTTTCCAGTTCTCTGCTACCAATGACTGGAACAAATTGCAAAAATCACTGAAGTTGCAGACTTAATATCTCCCTCTCTAACTTTAAGCATCAGCTGTCAGAGCAGCTTACCGATCACTCTACCTGTACACAGCCCATCTGTAAATAGCCCACCCAACTACCTCATCCCCATATTGTTATTTATCTGCTTGCTCTTTTGCACCCCAGTATCTCTACTTGCATATCATCATCTGCACATCTATCACTCCACTGTTAATGCTAAATTGTAATTATTTTGCCTCTATGGCCTATTTATTGCCTTACCTCCCTAATCTTCTACATTTGCACACACCGCAAATTAATTTTTCTATTGTGTTATTGACTGTACGTTTGTTTATGTGTAACTCTGTGTTGTAGTTTTTGTCGCACTGCTTTGTTTTATCTTGGCCAGGTCGCAGTTGTAAATGAGAACTTTTTTTCAACTGGCCTACCTGGTTAAATACAGGTGAAATAAAAACTAAAACAATACATAATAATCTCCTTTGAATGTTGATATTTGTCTGCATTGTCAACCAAACACAATTTCATATTAATTTTGTAATAGCCTAAAGTTAATCTTACAAACGAATGTAACCGTATTTGTTTAACCTTAAAATGATTAACACATCTATGGCCACAATCTGAGGTCACTGTTACTAAATGTCCTCTTATGTAATCATAGAAAGTCTGCATGTTCAAGATAGCATGTAAAGGTTGCAGGTCTGTGGAGATCTTCACAACTGCTTTAATAATCTGCACAAAATCTCAAACCAAAAATTTGTGTTAAGTGCCTTGTTCAAGGGCAAAGGTTTTACCTTGTCGGCTCGGGTAGTCAAACCAGCAACCTTTCGGTTAGTGCAATCCAGGACATTTGGTTGTGCTATTAGATGAAGCACAGTGATAACTCATTAAGTTGTATAAATACAAAATATCTGACATTGTATTCCCATTTGAACTTTGTTTTGCTTTTAAATGGTTGAAAGTGGGTGAATAAAGGGTTAAATCTCATTGATCAAAGTCTCAACCAAATATTACCCAAATGAACATGTTGAAATGACATGGTGTTCCCAGTGAATGAGTATGTGTATGTGTGTGCACGTGCCTGTGTGCGTGTCTCAGATCTCCCAAACGTAGCCGCCCTGTCTGAGGAGAGTAGAGATAATCTGTTCAGGAAAATAGAGAGAGGGAGAGAGAGTACTCCCAGGCTCTGAGTACAGTACTCCCAGGCAGCTCACAGTACCACACAGGAAGCCGGGTGACGCCAGCCAACAGGGGCTATATGAAATCAAGAGCGTAATGGAGTAACTTCTCATCTCTCTTCTTTCCCACAGCACACAGAATGGACACTCACAGAGGATATCATGTTCACCTTAATTATTTCCTAGAAATGTGTTTTTTACAGAAGAAATGCCTTTATATGCCCTTAGCATACATTTTATTAAACAATTTTCAGAAAGACTCATATTCCAATAGATTGAAGGAGAAAAAAAGTGTCACTGCTTTAGTTGCATTCTCTGCTACTAAATCCCTACTCACTCAAGATATTCTCACGATGAACCAACCCTGGCGCAAGAGGGATTTGGTGAGTGAGGCATGTTTTTGGCACTCGTACTGTGTGAGACGTATTGGAGCAGGTGGAGGGATCAGGGTGCACAACTGTTTCCAAATGGACAAA